>NC_045746.1:2522852-2564180 GCF_008692095.1 Etheostoma spectabile
TTTCTCAAGTATGACAGAGTTTGGCCCATGGTCCTTCCATCATACAGCCAGTGTGGAATGAAGGCAGTGAAACAGGAAGGCATTGAGGCTATGTTTGAGCTTGCAGGATGGTGTCCATGTCTTACTTACGTATAGTAAGGTGCTAAGTACGTCTATGGTAAACACAGACTTTGAGGATCAAGGAGAGGTTCTTGTTGTGCCAAACACGCTTGCTCAATTTGCCAAACATTGATGATGCCTTCCCAATGCGCATGCCAAGCTCTGCATCAAGGTTATTGGTGTTTGAGACTGTGGACCCCAGCTAGGTGAATTTGTCCACCAAAGATAGAAACGTGTTGTCAATGGATACAGCAGGGTTCAAGGTTGCAGGTTGAGCAAGGACAACGGTCTTTTTAAGACTAATATACAAGCCAAACTATAGACATGCAGAGAAAAAAGATGAGCAGAGAAGTTGTAGATCTGCCTCTGAGTGGGTGACAAAGGCTGCATCATCAGCATAAAGCGGTTCACGTACCAGAACATGGCGTACTTTGGTCTTCACCCGCAGTCTGGCCAGCTTGTGCTAACTATTTCAATTACCTGTCTCATGAGCTCAGGGTTGTTGAGCATGTGGGAGATCTCAGGGTTGCGTTCCATAAGCTGTTGCATCTGAGGGTTGGCCATGATCATCTGTCTCATCAGGTCTGGGTTGGACATCATGTTCTGCACCAACGGGTTCTCCATGATTTGGGAAAGCATCTCTGGGTTGGACATGAGCTGCCTCTGCATCTGCTGCTGCAGCTCCATGAAGTTAGCTGAACCCATGCCCATTCCAGCTAGGCCGGCCAGGTCACCAAAGCCAGCTGAGGGAGACCAGATGGGTGAATGATGGTTACACACATTATCTTTGTGGGGTTAAACTAATAATGGGTGTCTGAATGTAAATAATTACACACAGGTGGACTCACTCAGTATGTTGGGCGTCTGTGCGGGTGGTGCAGCAGTGCCAGTAGAGCCTGCTGTGGACGAGGGGTTGGTACTTGGACTAGAGGTGGAGGTATTGCCTGCCTGAGTGGAGGTTGAGCTAGAGGCCGAGGTGCTACCGCCATCTCCAGCCCTACAGAGATTATTTGTAGATGTATGAAAAATGTTGTGTTTATGTAAGCTGAACGTGTGCCTGGACACTTAGTTAGATTTGGATCCATTGTCACAGAGGGGCATTTGTTTCCACAGTCAGTACACATAGCAACATATAGATACACACATAGCCACCTACAGATACAGTCAGTTAAAAATAAATGCAACAACAATTGTTCACTTAAATCCACACCAAGATTGCATTGGAATGGCAAATACATCTTTATTACAAGCCTGCTACATAATAATTATAATAATGTAGCCTTACTTGTGTGCTGTCTTTATGACCAGGTGAACCGTCAGACCATCCTTGATGCCGTGTTGGCTGAGGCTGTCGCCATCCTTCAAGATCTTCCCTGCAAAAATCAGAACCAACTGGTCCTGTTTGGCTTTAAACCGCCTCGAGATCTCTTCTTTAAACTAAAAGACAGCAATGAAGAGAGATTAGCTCAAAAATGGAACATGGAGGAGGTGAGAAGGAAACAGGAAATTAAATAGATAATATAAAGAATAATAACATGGTTATACCTCAGTAATGCTGCTAGAAACAGTTCTGTGGCAACATTTAGGCCTTACAATTTTTAATAAAGTCATCTGTACGTATTCCATTAGAAGTGGTCTAAACACTCCAAATCTAAAAAAATAATGATTACTATTTGACAATTGTGAAAACCGTAATTCACACAGAAAATGGTCTTAGCCTAAAGGAAGCTGCGCTCTTGTTACATCTTTTATTTTCATTGAAAATAAGAGGAAAATTATATTAACACAGCATTTCAATCAGCTACATGTTGTGCCGACACAGCACACAGGCACATTTTAATTTATAGGATATAAATGTTGATAGCTGAAACAAATGAGACCACCAACCAACATAAGATCTAAAGTAAAATTTCTTTCAGAAAGTTACTAAATAAAAAGCGGATGAATCTCACATAGATGTTCTTATTTTTGTTTTAGTTCTTTTGATATGTGATTTTAAATAGCAGTTTGCTTTTATTATTGTTTTGTGAGCCCCCCTGGAAGACTAGCAACCACTTTGTGGTAGTAGATGATGAGGATTCATGAAAAGAATAGAGAACAAAGAATGCTGTTATTCACATCAGTTCTAAGCTTTAACTATTTCACACCACTGTAACGTTATGTGAAAAAGTATGCTTCAGAGAATGCAAAATGTTCTCATTAAGTATAAAGGCACGTGTAGATTAGGACGACAACACACACACACTTGCAAGTGAAAGATCTAAGTCCAATGTTTGACCATAAAACACACGTGAATATACACATGCAAAACACACACAACCAAAGAAAATGGCTACTTAGTCCACACTGTACTGATAATACCTTGACTAGTGTGTGAATACATGATTGCATTATGGTTTCACTGCAACACGTCGCCAAGCCACCAGCAGCTCTGAGAGTATCTCTTACTCCCTGGTAAGCTGAATGACTCAGTGGCAGCAGTGAGAATGTTCTAGAGTATTAGCAAGCTTTAGCATCGTCAAAACCGTTGAGCTGTAATAGGAAATGAAAGCGATTCATCATATCCTCCATCCACAACCACTTTTTGTGGTTTCTATCAAGCCATTATTGCTTGAGCGCAAACCCGTCAGCTGACACTTGTTTGGCTTCAGTTAGCTAACGTTGGCTTAGCTCGCAAGCTGAGTAAGCTAACGTTACCTAGCTATCTGTTACCGTTAGCTGGCTAGCCGGTTAGCCATTTCAAAAAATAATGTGGTTGTATCTCTTTACTGGATGTCAACAACGTTGATAACGCCGAACAATTGTTGACCCAAGCGGTAATACTTTCATTACACACAACCTCTTTGATTGCACACACTATAAGTTAGCCGGTAAGAGTGACGACAAATGCTAACACGGCTAACTCCTAACGTTAGCTTCGTGGCTGAAGTTGTGGGCTGGGGCATGACGTTAGAGCACAAGCCAGCTCCCCTCCTGCGAGATCATCGACCAACCTGAGTGACAGAAGCATCTTCTGCGATGGCGATTTCTTCTTTGTCTTTAGGGGTTTTTACTGTGACCTTAATAATAGTTCCCTCCGATGCTTCAGGTGTATTATTGTTGTTATTACCAGGATCTGCGGCGCCTTGGTCAGCCATCTTTACTCCGCCGATGGAACAGCTCGGGTCTGGCTGGCGTCAGCTTCCGGGTCATAAGAGGTCAAACCTCTTTTCCAGAACAGAACAAGTCTCAGGAGTTCCCACGTCGGCCTGGTTTCCGCACATCCATGGTTTTCCCCTGGATTCTTTGTTGTTGATAAAGGTTTATGTGATGTTTGAAGAAGCTGCCTGTTAGATCATGTCTCTAAAAGCGGTAGTTAGGAGTCAGGAGAATTTTCTGAGCATTTAGCTATTCTACCCAACATTAATGAAATGTGTGAATTTGCTGCTTTGCCCTATTTTAAATATTGTAAGTAAAATAAATAACGATTACTTTAACAAAATGTAGACAAATGTAGACAGATTAATAAATAATGAAAATAATCAGTTATTATAAAAAATAAGTTGCAAAGTCCAAGTGACGTGGTTAAGTCAAGTGAAGTCCATTTTATTTCAATATCCCAAACCCAACATCCCAAAATGGCCTCAAGGGGCTTTATAATCTGTTCAGTATACAACACCCTCTATCCTCAATTTAGTGGATAAACTCCCCACCCAAAAAAAATATAGGGGACAAATGTAAGAGACTTCAGGGAGTACTGTGCGTTTACCATTTATTTTAGGTCTAAAAATACAATGAATCCCATTAATTCAAAATCTTACATGCTCCAGCAGTCAAGAATCTGAGCATATGTTAAAATTAAGTTTTGCTTACATTTGAGTTTAAACTTGCATCAAGCTTAATTAAACAGGTCAACATCCAATTTGCCAGTGTTATTTCCTCACTCACAGCTGTTTCTGAACCTGAAGAGACAAATTGTCCTCCTGTTACGTTGTTATGGTCATCCTCACATCAGCAATTGCTCTTTGTTATTGCTCTGTGTTATTACATCATTCTGTGTCTGCATCTGTTGACTGTATGTTTACAGTGACTGTCAGCCTTATTACCAGTTTTGACCAACCAATGAATTATGGTAACACGGTGTTGTAACCACAGATGGGAATAACTTTTTTGTCATAGATGGCTGGGCGCTGTGGGCTGTGTCTCTTTAGTTATGAATACATCTGAAGATGCCTGCAGGATCCCTAATCGTCAGGCTCCTTCCTTATGGTTTAGGGGCACCTCTGGGAGAGATCAACCCTACCTGGCCAGAGTATTGGGGGAGCCTAAAGCTGGTCTTATATCAGACACTTTAAACAATAATACAATGAGAATTTGAAAATAATTATGTAAATGCATCCCGTCTGACTGATAGGGACCTGTTCAGGATTCATTTGGTTAGACTCCTCTGTTGTGCTGGACTCGGGCCACAGGTGCAAGAAACAGTTTATCATGGACAAATGCTTAGCCTGACATTGTGCTCTCTTACATTTTTACCCTCTCCATTTTCTCTTGATAATTGTTGACCCATATTTATACTGAGAGGATTGGCTAAAAACCGGGCCTTCCTAAAAAACACATGCATTCAGTCAGACCTGAAAGCTGCCCAGTTCCCAAAGTCTAATCTGTGTGCCAAAGGTAGTTCCACTGGAGTAGTTGAGCCTTTAACCTTAAGGCCCGTTGGTGGGGGACACTTCTCTAACCTTATGGCCACCAGTCCCTACAGTATCTGCCCTTTCTTATTTATTTTTTTCACAGACAGACAGAGATTAAAACATGCCCTCACTTATGTTCATGCACATACACAAACACATGCAAACAGAATATCCAACAATCTTTTATATTACTCATAATCCCTGACCTCTGTTTTTACAACAATTTATGTTAAAACAATTACCACAGTTTAAATCTGTGGTAACTGTTTTAACATGCATTGTTGTTGTTTTGAATTCTTGGACACTACAAAGTATGTCATGTTTTTTATGTTAATCTTTTGAATACAAGACTTGTAAAGTTCACTTTTTGTAATTGTATTTGTGAGTCACGTTAGTTGCTGGAAAAGTTAATTTTCTAAATATTCATCTCAAGTCCTGCAGTCCGTAAGGTCTCAGGAAACAAAAACTTATATTTTATTTGATCTCAGTTAAGATAATTCTATAGTAGGGGTAGAGAGACTCTGAGTGTATAGAGTGCTTGCTCTATATGTGTCCCTCCATGCGCCACGGTGTGTCAGCACTGAAAGAAAAGTGAGTGTTTCAGCATGTTGTATTGAAACAGACAGTCCTGCATACCTATGCATATCCCCAGTTCTAGAGCACACCATTTATAAACAAACAAAAACAAAACAAACAAAAAAAACATGGACCACCACCCCTTTTCCAAGGCCCCACAAACCCCACACGCACATAGTAAGTGTACAAAGTCACATGAACGGTGTCTCATTCAAGTGCATCCCACACAGGGAGACTGATTGCTGCAAAGGATTTTGCTTTCATTGACAGAAAAACGAGTGAACAACTTTTTGGTTGTCGTATTGTCTGTGACTCTCTCTCTTTCCCCCCAAGTGTGCAACAGCAAGGTGGGCAGTAGAGAGGGTGCATTTCCAGAAACAAGGTAAGGGATCAAATTTCGTGTGCTTTGTGTGTATCCTAGAGCAATACATTTTCACTTGTTATGACTGTGATTGGACAGACGCTGGCAGAATCAGATAAAACCTCATTACAGCTGAACAAGCACTGGTGTGACATGAGGATTGGGAAGGGGAACAACAAGAAACTGCAACATCATAGCTTTTACTTTTTCACTTGCACCTGTTTAACTCATAGTGATGGTTCCACTGAAGAAAAGGTAAATATGTTGTATTACTGTGAATGTTTCTTTATAGAGTATGTTGGTCACAAATCAGGGGGTTTAAGCAGCTAGAAAAAGTGCTTGTTGCATGATCATATATATGGCGTGATGTTTTCAGTTTGGATGTTTGTTCGTAATTATCTGGTTGTTCTTGTTGTGGAATGGCTTTATGATTGGCTGGCATCATATGTGGTTTTCAAAAGCTCAATCAACTATTTCATTTGAAGTTACAACCCCTTTTTTACGAATCCTCTGTGAAGTGTTGGGAGCATTTGCATGACCATGTGGAGTATTTATACATTTTTCAACATGCCATTGCACACATATAGTGCCATGTAAGATATACAGATAGACAGATAGATGTCTTAAATTTGACTTTTACACTGTAATTCTGTGTGTGACCGTGTCTGCAGTACATGAATAGCAAAACATTTTAAAAAAAACAATTTTTACAGTATCTGCAATACCCTTGATTTATTTTTTTTTCCATTTTCCCTTACTACATCACAGTTGCTCTGCGGCAGCCCCGTTATCTCAGCTCAAGATGTACAGCTTCATGGGAGGAGGCCTGTTCTGTGCTATTGTTGGTAATATCCTGTTGGTGGTCTCCACTGCAACTGACTACTGGATGCAGTACCGTCTCTCTGGAAGCTATGCCCACCAGGGTCTGTGGAGGTACTGCATGTCCAACAAGTGCTACATGCAGACTGACAGCATAGGTAAGGACACTTAAAATCTTGACCCCCCCCCTACCCACAATTTGTAAATTTGAGTACTGACTAATGCAAGAGACATGCCTTTTTCCTTGTGTGAGTAATACTTTCTGATGCCATATATTGCTAAGGATGACATACTGTATCTGGTGATTTCTGTCTGTTTCCTTTCAGCTTACTGGAATGCCACCAGGGCCTTCATGATCCTTTCGGGGATGTCGTGCTTTGCAGGCATTATCGCTGGCATCATGTCATTCGCTCACTTCTCCTCCTTTGAAAGGTTCAATCGCTCTTTTGCTGCTGGAATCATGTTTTTTGTCTCCAGTGAGTCTCGGTTCTTCTGAACCCCCCCCCCCCCCCCCCCCACACACACACACACACACACACACACACACACACACACACACACACACGCACACTAACCTCCATCATAACTGCAATGTACCCCCCTGTCTCCCTCTTAGCTTTCTTTGTTCTGCTGGGTATGGCCATTTATACTGGAGTGACAGTTAACTTCCTGGGGAAGCGGTTTGGTGACTGGCGCTTCTCCTGGTCCTACATACTGGGCTGGGTGGCCATGCTCATGAACTTCTTTGCAGGTGAGAAAGAACAAAGGCTGGGAGTCAATCTTTGTCCAGACATAAAGTAAATCCTATACATTATTCACAGTTATCAGAGAGGTCAGAAGAAGCAAAAACCACAGAAGCTACTATATAACGTGTATTGTAGACAATAACCCTTTTTCCAACCTATTTAGAAATCTAATTAGATTTAGAAATGTAATGAGTATACTAACTATTGTTAGTATACTCATTAAATTTAATAGTATAATCATACATATGTGCATCATCAAATGCATTGCCTCTGTCTGTTGCAGGTATTTTCTACATATGTGCTTACAGAATGTGTGAATGCAGGAGAGGAAATGGCCCACGCTAGAGGGAGATAGACAGTTTGTTAAAAAAAGGACAATGACACTTTGAGTTGAGGACAAACAAAAGTTGGAGGACAAAAGTGTTGACTGATCTACTGAAGAAATGACGTTGGATGCTGCTCCCGGAGGCTTTTGAGGGTCTGCTTAACATGTTTTCTAAAAGTGGATATTGTTTGACGATAGCAAAGAGGATCTTAATAAAACGAATTATGTGTATAATTATTGTAAGAGGATATTGGTAAAATCTAATAAAAAGAATTACTGTAAATGGGCACGTTCAATAAAGATGGTCAATTGTTAGGGTAATTTTTGCAGCTGTACTGAAAGGCCACCAGGAGATGGCAGCACTGAAGCACTCCACTAGAAGTACCAGAGCAGAGCACTTGGATTTGATGGCAGATGTGCATTACTGGTTGAATCAGGGTCAAATATCTGATAAGATTGCAGACTGTTGAGGAACATCAATCATTTAACAGTCATAATCTCTAACTATTTACGTTGGAGAAAAACATGCATCACAGACAACTAAAACTATATTTCCCCTCAGGAAATGCTTTACAGTAGGCGTACAATATTGTGGGAAGGTATGTATGAAATATTAGTCCAAACAGCAGAGAACAACACATCAAAGGTATATAATACATATGTGTGTCTCAGGATTCCCCCTGAAGCCATTTGATTTGTTACTGCTTCAGAACTTCTGACAAGGATTCCCCCACACTGTGCATGCTCTTTATGAAGTTGTTGTTTAAACGGGAGAAGGCGTTGCCTCTGGCAGCCAGCATGATCTTCCACAACATGTTTGTTGACGTCCCCTGAGTACACTCAAGTACAGGCAGCACATGCAAAAGTTATGATTGTGCCTGCATGTGTGAGCAGAACAGGCTACAGCCACTGATTGTTCAACTGCCATATCCTTGATAACAGCTTCCTCCTTTTTTTAGTACTTGTCCATTCCTCCTCATCAGCTGGGAGGAGAGGAGCAGTAGCTGCTGGGGTAATGAATGCTTTGGCTACTTGGTGACGCAGAAACAATGAGAGAAATGTAAACAGTCACTGGACAGATCCCTTGATCCAAGTTTCCATTCTTGGTCCCTGTGGCTGCTCTAAAGAGATAAGCCCTGTAATATGGTGTGCTTTTCTCCTGATTCTTTCATAACCCCACTCTAAAGCTTTTGCTGAGGCCCGTTTTTAATAACCTGTAATAACTTGGCAAATGGTCACATTTTAGCAAATCAAGTAAATGATTAGTATTTGTTTACTGCAGAACTACAATGGTTACAAAGGTGTTATAACACTGGTGGTATAAAAACTGTGCATGTGAGGATGGTGGTTGCATTTTTGTTTAAGTGTCCCTTCACTTATACACAAAGTCAAATGTAATGGAGGCAGTGTTTTGTAATGGATTATAGAAAAAGATTGAAAAGTATCAATAGTTTCCAGTTCAAAGTCCTGTTTTTTTTATCAGCCCAGAAAATGACACTGCACAATTATCTTGAAATGTGATGGATGACACTGTCATAAAATATTATTTTGCCCAAAACAAGGGAAGCTAATTGCCAGTACTAATTAAAATATGTTTTACCTCATAACAAAACTTTATTTACGCAACCAAACACAATTTTCTTGTTAGTGATGTAGTAAGTGGGAAAATATGAGATGTTTTTTGTGGCATCATCTTCCTTATTCTGATGTACAGTATATGTGCAATATTAACTCTACTTTATTGTGAAACAGTTTGCATCATGATCCCATCTCAGCAGCAGTTTCTTTTAGAACAGCTCATGTGTTACCAACAGAAACTGGACAAACCAGTTTGTACTTAAACCCTGTACTTTAACCTAAAGTGGGCGATGCATTCTCTAAATCATTACAAAGTGAGTGAGGAATGGAATGCAGGAATGCAGGGTTAAAGTTACCCCTCCAAGGCGTCTGAGCTGGACACAGCAAGTCTCCTCACCCTTCTATTAGCCAAAGTGTTTGTTAGACATGGTGTCGGTGATAACACCTGGTAGTTTTCACTGATAAAGCCTGATTATATATGTGACAGTTTGCTAGATATGGCTAATTTTACAGACCTGCCGTATCTCCCCCTTCAAATAGGAATTTGTCCTCTCTACAGGTTAGAACGTCATCCCTTTCTGAGGCAGATGTGTCGACCAGCTGTTTATGAGGGACACAGCAGCGCAAACATTTTAAACACATTTATAACAAAACAAATATAAGAAGGGGGAAATGGTTGAAATTGTATTAATTGAAGTACCGCTACTGTGCTTAGAGTGGAGATTCCATTCTTTTTTATGGAGACTTTAATAACACAATCTTAAAATTAATTTTGTTCATTTGTAAAGACATTTTTTTTAGCTGAAACAAAAACACACAGAAAGAATTTCTTTTCAAACTGACAACTAAATTGCAGTTGGCATACATCTGTTTGTCTGTCTGTGCATTATTATTGTTGTGGTCATTCGGCCTACTGTACATCACAAATCTATTCAAACCAGATCCAGAATGGTGCGCATACATTTTCAATCCACAAAATAAAAAGTCCATGAATCCAGAAAACAAACTCAAACAACCTTCACAATCAGATCTTCTTTGTTGTCTAAGCTAATAAATCACTGACAAAAACATTTACTAAAGAGACTAGCATAAACACCAATTAAATAGTCCACATTTTTTAGGTTTTTGATGCAAAGTTTGCACATTTAACCAATTCCAACCATTCAGATTTTTGATCATATATACACCAAAGTATTTTGAGGCTTAGTCAAGCCATTTCATTGAAATTCATATATAGTCTTACATCCTCAAAGTTTGTACAGATTAAAAGAAAATTGAAATCACTTTCCCAAATCACACAAAATATTTTTATATCTGTTGACCTAAATGGCCAGAGGAAGAATAATAGTCCTTTGGTTAACTAAAGATCTTTGGCTTCTACTTAGGTGAAATGTAATGTGATTCAATTTGTAATTAAAATTGTTTTAATTCTAATATTTATAATGAGTAATGCAAATTCTTTGGCCTGGTCTCCCACTGACTGATAGTCAGAATTATTGCTCTCAGTGATGGAAGAGTATGCCGACACAGCAGGATCTTGTAAAAACTGTCCTCATCCCACCCGGCCTTGTCCCATGGAGTTTTCCCCTGAACACCCTGCACCCAGTGCCTCCTATTGTGGCTCACTGATCCCTAGTGTTCTTAAAAATAAAAATAAATAAAAAAAATCACACACCTTCTCAGCCATCTAACCTACATACATGAAGACTACATATAAGGCCTTTCCCCCCTGATCATATCAACTTGTTTCAATACTTCAATGATACAATAAAAACAGGGGTTCACAATGAAACCACATGGTTTTGGAAAGACTTTATTGTGCTGCACAAGGGAACACAAATGTGGTGTTACACTTACCAAGAGACAGAGAGATAATAACACATTGCACAAACAAACAAGGAATAAAAGTATATAATTTACACATTTTGTTATAAATAAAGTCTAAACATCAGTGAAGTGGTTCATTTTACATAAAATAGAAGTTCTGAGTGGCAACTTAAGTTTTGTCCATTAATCTGTTTCTCTCTTGTAAAGGAGCTAAGGCAACATGCCCACACATAATAGAAAATATATAGAATATATAGAAAAATCTCCTTTCTGCTGACAGAAGATTGACATGATCACTCTTCAGGTCAAAGAGCTCAGTTTCACATTGGCCTTGGTGTTGTTTAACTCATGTTGATGGGGCTGCCCTGCCCTCGCTCACTCCAGAATGAAAGCAAAGATACGGTACATTGAGTGAGAAACATGCAATAACTCCTTATCTATCCAACACATTGCACATTGCCTGTCCATCCAGACAATTCTCCTTTGCTTTTATGCTAACTGTTTATCCATGCTTGAAGAAGATGATAGAGGGACCTCAAGAAGATCACAAGACGCGATGCTATAGAAACGGTTAAGCCTTTTGAAGTGACAACTAAAGCACACAAGGATGTGATTTAAGGTAAGTGGTAACCGTAATACTACACCATGCTCTTGCCTTTTAAGTGTGGCTTTGCCCCCAAAAGATCTAAAAAAATAAATCATTCAACTTGCCTGCAATCGGTTGAAATAAAGACATCAAGCAGTGTAGAAACACGGCTGATAAGTTGGAACATGTTAGTTTCCTAGCAGTAAACAATCAAATAACATAAGAATATTAAGCCAAAGAGCTCATCTGCCACCTGACTGTGACTTGAGGTGGTTCTGCATTAGTCAGAAGTGGCTTTACATGGTTTATTACATATGAAATGCATAAAACTACAGACACTGCAGTCAAATTCTGTAGCACAGACTTGACTTTAGCAGCAGTAACCCCCCCCCCCCCCCCCCCCCCCCCCCCCCCCCCCCCCCCCCCCCCCCATCCTCCTCGCTGTGGTCAAACAGTTACAAACATGTTGAAGCACAAGCAGAAAAGCGACTGAGTGATGAGTGTGTTATGACTATGAGTTACTAAATACAGTACATAGGAAAACAATAAAATAAAACTTCTTTTGATCAAATTGTAACATTGTACACGGAACGGAGCAAATTAAGACTACTATACACAAACACTTTCTTTTGTAGAGGTCAAAACAATTGTGTTTCTTCAAAATATTACAATCGTTTTAACCTCTTAACACATCAGAGTTTTATCTTTTAGAAGACATGGTTGGGTCAAGAATGTACAGCATGGCTTTTGTCGTTGTTCATGCTGACTTTTTTTCATTGAGTAGGCTGACAATTTTTAAATTCACCTGCAACCAAATTACATGTTTAATTTAATGTAGCCTACTGACACTATAAATGTGTTGAATTAGGGCCCAATTCATTAGTAAGTTGCTTTAAAATATCGAGTGTTGTTCTGTGTCATTTTGGTCGTGGTCGGTGGCACTTTAAAATCTCAAATCAGAGAATTGTAATCTTATACCTATCAAACACATGAAATCTTCTATTGTTTCCAGTGTCAGATTTTGCTTTTTTACTGGAATGTGTAAGAAACTCTTACCGCTTGCTGCCACTGACTCCATACAAGCATCCTCCCTAAAACTGAGGGACTGAACCTAACTGGGCTTCCATTTAGCTGACAGGTGACGATATGATATGATATATCATCATGTTACACATTTTGGCTGGGTGTGTCCCTCTGAAAGGGCCTGACGTCTGATAATCTGGCTATCAGATTTCCTCTTTTCCAAACTGTCCCTCTGAACTTTGGCCCTTCGATTCTAGATTTAGCAAAGACTAAAGGTTCAGGATGACAAAGCAGCACAAAGGAGATTAAAAAGATTAGATTGAGTTTCTCCTTCTGTCACCACCCAACTTTGACATGAACATGTTTCACCAGATATTACGCTGAGGATTCTGGGAAGTGTGGTCTTTGGATCAGTAGGTACCTGAGGTGCATAATTATAAGGCAACATAAAAGAACTTTAACTTAGCTGAGTTTATCTTTGTTTTATTTGGTGCCATAAACCTCAAGTTACAAGGAAAGTACGGAGTGTTGTTCTCAGATGGAAGAGAACAGGGATTGTATTGATCCCCAGAGTGAAGTATCATATAAAAAGAGAGGGTTTAGGGGCTCTGGGGTTGATTTTTGTGGCTGTCACAGCCAGCTTGAGGGGTAAGGGAATGTGCTTAAATTCTGAGACTCTTGAAAACAAATTAAAAACAAAAAAGGTCTCTGTGAGATTTTACACATCTGCTTTGTCTCTAATTGTGTCTGCGACGATGGTGGTGATGATGGTTGTGCATGTCCTCCATCGTGATCCTGCCCCACACACCAATCACAAATGTTTCAATCTCACACTCATTGTCCCCGCGAGCGATACGGAAGTAGCCGTTCTCTCCCCAGTTCTTTCCCCAGGAGTTGGCAGCAATCTGAAAAGAAAAGTAAATTTGAGGCAGATTAGATGAGGTAGATTTTAATTTGAGAATGTACATACAGTACCTGGTTATGTTCATGCAAAAAAATAGAACTGGAATCAGTGTCAAACACTCCCTTCCAAATGTATTATTAATTATTAAAAGCACAATGTTTTAGCCAATTAAGGGCTGATTTGAGCATGGGTTTGTTTTGCATACTGAAATTACTTACCCAATATTTTTTGGATGTCCCATCAAAGTTTCTCTCCTCTCCCCACCTGGTGCATGACGCAGAGAGGATGGTTACTCAAAATGCATTAGAGTGAAAAGCCAAACAGTACACAAGAATATCCTTAAATAGTTGTGTCAAAATAATGGATACTGTCCAACAAACATGTAAACACTTCTCAGGAATGTGTTTCCCAAGAACACACTTGGCATCATTGATAAAGAAAAGCAGGAAGAGGTATAAGTAGTGTTCTGGGGGAGTAAGAGTATTTATGGCTGGACAGGGCATACTTGCACTCCTACATCATTCCAATCAAAAGAACACGGAATTCCCCTTTTCCTTAGCCATTTCCGTACTCCTGACATAAAATAGGAAGGAGATGGTAGGTTACGAGGAAGTGAACACCACCTTAATCCCGTCACAGTAGCTGAGAACAACACAACGACAAACAAAACGCACAAATATACACATGTGAATCTGAACGTAGAGACCTATCTTTACCCTTCTTTCTCACCACAAGCTTGATCTCAGGAAACCTTGGCAAAGGCCCAAAATTCCCATCATGCCATGCACTTTGGTCTTAGCTAAGCCACTGCCAACTTTTAGATGCCTGCCGTTTCTTGCCATCTTTTTCTTTTCCCACAAGACTCCCGGTGCCCAATCGCTTGTTTTCTTTTTTAAGGGAAAGAAATGTGTTGTGTGTTTGAGTGGCTGATCTTAGACTATGCCAAGTAGCCTGCCACCACAACACTGGGAGATAGTGCCTTCTATCAGCAAATGTGTTTCTCAGCCCAGTGTTTCAGACATGACATTGACCAGGAGTAGACACATTAAAAACAGCTGTGTAAACAACTATGCCAACTACAATCTGAACCAGACTGGAGAGATGGGATGTGTGTTTATGAGAAAAGGCCCATTCACACCTGTATGTGTGTGATTTATTATGCATGCCTGACTGCCTGCATATTATTTGGTACAGACAGAGCCAGACAGAATCAGACCACTGCTGATCTCTTATCTGGCCTCCGATCAGCTCACTTGCTCTGGGACAATGATAGGCATACCGCTGTACCCATGTTCCCCGCCCTTCTGCAACGCCCTTCAGCCCACCACTGACCTCTTCTCTGAGGATTGATCCCTCTCTCTCTGTCCAGTGCAGTGAGGATCAGCGATCCAGACAATGCCCTTTCCACCACAGTGGACCTCAATGCTCTTTCCACAAACTTTCCCAGGCCCTGGGCTTAAAGGAACACACCACTATGGGATTTGGCCTATGTAAACACACCGATGCCTGTGGCTGGCAGGTTGGAGCTCAAAACACTATGTTGTCCCTAAAACCATGTCGCTGGTACATCCACATTCACTCACCAGTGAGTCGATAGGAGCCAAAAAGCAGAAGGCATTCAGGAAAGCTGGGAATCCTCATCCTTAGAATCATCTCACACACTGGATAAGTCGATAGTTTATTGGCAAACTGAAGCTGTAGAGATGTAATTACAGTCCATAGACTGTGAGCCCGACATGAGCACGGTAAACAAACATGTGCATCCACAGTTTTTCAAGAGGACATTTCACAACAGCATGCGAAGCATGTGGTTCAAACAAGCTAAGTACAGGTTTGGAGGCTGAGTATTTATCATACACATGCATATACATGCCACACGATGTCTTAAAATGAAATGTCATAAAATATACATGCAAGACATGAACAGCGACATAAAAGGCTGCTTGTAAATGGGTTATGTTTTGTCTTTGTCAATGGCCAATCAGATAAAAGAAGAGCGACTGCTTTTATCATAGCACTGAGATTCCCTGTCTGGAGAAACTGATGTTCATGAACAAGCTCATACACCAAGGTACTAAGTACAGTCAAATGCTCACAAATCCTCTGCTCTGCCCCCATTGAGTGGTAGCTGCTCATTTTTTTCATTTGGAAAGTGAGACTAGTGAACGGCAATATATCATTGTCATGAAAGACACACTTTATAGCAGAGGAACAGTTGTTTTGACCACCAAATGCCGGTGCCAATGCCACAACATGACCCCCGAGCCGTCTGGGTTCCATCTCAGACATGAGGCACTCACAGACAGAGCACTTCATCCAAAAGTGATTGCAGGAACTCCTGAATGGTGTAGCTCACTAACACGGTTTGCAGAGGTAATGGCCAGCAGGAATGCAGTCTTAATCGACACCCATTTTAACCCTGTGCTAAGGGCTCAAAGGGAGGCTGGCACAGAGCTCCAAGCACCAAGGGCAGGTCCCATGTTGGGGATCTTGGGACTCTAGGGGGATGCATTCTCCAAGCCCCCCTCAGGAAGAGTGACACCAGAGTGTGACTCCCCACAGTGCCACCAGTAACCCTTGCATATCCATGTGATATAGCCGCTACATGCACCTTTAGGGTAGAAGGAGACCTGCCTTCATCCAAAAGTGATTGCAGGAACTCCAGAATGGTAGGCGCGGGGCAATGTACTGGATCAACACTTTGGTCTGCACACCAATTACAGAACAGCTTCCACCTGTTTTGCTATACTGCAGGCGGGTGGACGGCACTCTGGCATTCAGAATAGTCTGCCTGACAGGGTCTATGAAGCTGCTTAGTAGCTGTTTAGGCCCTCCAGTGGCCAAACCCACAAACGGAGGCGCCGATGATTGGGGGGCAGATCTGATCTCCCAGCTGAGACAGTAGGTCTCTTTTGTCTGGGAGGCGCCATGGCGTGCCGTGAAAAAAGTCTGTGCAGCAGAGGGAACCATGTCCTGCCTGCCCAGTAGGGGGCCACCAGCAACACCCTGTGACCCTCCCGAAGAACTCTCTGTAGTGTCAGCCAAATCAGAGGAAGCAATTAGCCATTGGGATTAGCCGGCACATACTGACTCAGAGGGCTGGACATCTCCATCAGGGAAAACCAAAGGGGGCAGTGAGTCAACATCACCTAGGCAAAGAGATTGACTTTTACTTTGTCAAAGAGGTCCCAGGTGACACACACCAGCTCTGGGTGGATGTGCCATTCCCCTGGCGAAAGAAGAAGTCTGCCGCCTGGTTCCGGTTTTCCAATGGCTACACTACCCGCAGGCTGAACAGACAAGGGGCTGCCCACATTAGGAGGTGCCAGGACACATGAAGCAGCCTTGCAGACTTTGTGCCACCCTGGTGGTTGACATGAAAGATGGTTGACGGTTGTGCTGTCCGACCATACGAGCACGTGTCGTCCTCTGAGGTATGGCAGGAAGTGCCAGACAGCCTTGTGCATCGCACAAAGCTCCAAAACACTGATATATGCGGCATGGTCTTTTACAGACCAACGCCCCTGAACTGTCCTGCCCTGCCACACTACAGCCCACCTCAAGAGGGAGGCCTCTGTGGCTACAACCTCCCATCTGCAAGGGACGCAGCCCGGTCCCTCCATGGAGCCAGGCAAGGAGGCACTGCTGCAAAACCCTGAGCCTCCGGTGTCTATGCGACTTTCACCAAGTGAAAGCTGTTCAACCACCTCTGAAGGGGACACAGCGACAGCAAGGCCCAACAGGACAACTGTCAACACCGACGTCTGTTTGCCCAAGAGACGCAGGAACATGATGTGGGGTAGCCTGCCTCCTCAAAAGGGAGCAAGGACACGGACAATGACGTCCACACGAGGAGGGCCCACATGGTTGTTGTGTTCAAGGCAATGCCAATAAATGTGATGGTCTGACAGTGAATCAGGCAACTTCTTTCTAGATTTACCGCCATGCTTAGCTCGGCCATGTGGGAGAGAAGGATGTGTCCTGGATCACCTGGCCACAGGATGTTGCGTCGACAAACCAGTCGTCCAGGTATGTCAGGATCTTCATGCACTGAGACTGCAGAGGTGCGAGGTCCACCGCCATGCACCTGGTGAACACCTTCGGAAACTTAAATAGGAGCAACCTGAACTGCCAGTGTTTGCCTCAATAGGCAAAACGCAGAAACTGTGTGTTGACGTACAATGGGGACATGAAAGTAGGCATCCTTCTGGTCTATGGATGCAAACCACTCTCCCTGAGGAACAGTGCGCAGCTGTAGGGAGCATGCACTTCTAGCTGTAGGCAATCCAAGGCCATGCCCATGATGGCCTGCATGGAGGTGTCCCCCAGCCTCGCTCATTGAGCTCTGGGCCAAGGAATGGGAGCCTGTTGAGCCTTGAGAGGCTCAATCCCCACCACCATCATTATAGAAGAGAAAGGCTGAAGCTGTCAGAGAGAACATCCTCCTCTGGGACCAGCCTGGGCATGGGTAGAACAGGCCATTGTCTGCCTGAAGAAGAACCCCACAGACAGCACAGAAGTGTGACTTGTCCATTGTGACACAGTATGACTGTAAGATGAAGGGAGGAGGTGCAAACGACCGCCTATACAGCAGAGGTGTGAGTGGCCAGACGTCAGTATAGCCGAGGGAAGCTGCCTAGAACAGCAAGGGTAGTGTTGGTAAAACAAGAATATCTAGTCAGCCTGCTGCTATCTAAACTAGCCAAGGGGAAAAGGCCCTTGAGCTGAGGGAAGAGGGCGCACACGCCGTCTAACCCAGCAGAGGATGCACAAACGGGAAGCTGTGAAAACAATAAGAAGGGACATCCAACTTAAGTAAAAATTAAAATCAAACTTATAAACACTAGGAGCGGGGGGTGCACTGTAATCGGTTGCTAAACCACTGGGAAAATATGTAGCTTCACCCAAAACACAGCAACAAAGGTTATATAAAACAAAGAAAAAACAACTTATTACCGGGAGCGGGGGACGCAGATGCCGCCTTCACAGCCAAGGGCTCACTGTACAAAAGGTAGCTTCAGTGAAAACACAGCCACTAACCCAATGTAAAGCAAAGAAAATAACTCATACCAGGAGTGGGAAGCTTAACACTCCCTTCACCGTCGAGACTCAACAACCTCTGTAAAAAGGTAACTTCCTAGCGTTGAGCCGTTGCAGCCTTGGAGGACGAACAAACTGTCGCTGCTCCAACGTAGAACGGCAATGTAGAAAACGTACAAGTTCAAGACTTCAGTCAAAGTACACGCAACTGCATGCAAGAAGAAAAAAAGAACAGATCCCCTGATGACACGGGAAGATATAGTCTCTCCCGGGTCATCCAGGGGTCACAAGTGACATTGTTGGTAAACAAACTCGAACTGCACGTGCAAATATTCAGTGCTTTAAGCACCACCTTTGGCGGTCAGCAGGGTTGAAATAGAACTACTACCAGCCTGTTTGAAGATTGTCTAAATGATAACAACAGTGTTTTGGCTTGGGTGTGGAGAGGAGAGAAAGAAAGGAAGCTTGACGATGAGTGAGTCAAGATGACCAGCTGAGGAGTGATGATAGAGACACCACAGAAATGTGGCAGAAAAGAGAAGAGGACGGGGGAATAAGGAGATCAATGGGTGGGGGCAGGTAATCCAGGTGTGCCAGCTGTCTACCCGACTGCATATTTGTGGTCGCCGTAGTGACTAGATAGAGGCAGGAGGGCGGGGGAGGTCTTGTCTTCAGCAGACGGAGGAGTGGAGCCAAGGTGTGTCTCAAAGAGCAACAGACTGTGAGGGAAGCTTGTTGACACATACAATCTCAGTTGTGTGCAAACGAACGTGCAGGTGACATTTTTAATTGAGTATTTTCTCAATTAAAACACGATTTATCCATAAACACTTTTCCTGCTGAAATGGCATCTGTTGAGGATGTAGCAACAGTAAAAACAGGCACATGGAGACTTAGATCAGGAGGAAGGAAGGCAAATGTGTTTGTTCAGACCCCATTCACAAGTTTGTGTAACATGGCACGTGGTTTCCCTGTCAATAGCTCCAACTGAACAAAAGCTTTCATCATCAGAAGGCGTACAATCACAGCACAAGAGTGTTTATTTTAAGTCTGATCAGGTTTGTGCACAGACCCAAACCTATACTTACAGCTGTGCAATGATATGATAATAAGTTTTACAAAACATTGGCCAAATCTCTATTATATACTGTATACTGGTAACTTACCCAGTGATCCTGATTGAGTGTGTGCCGTGTTTGCGGTATTGTGGAGGTTTGGTAAAGCTGACGTCAGTATGTTTGTAGATCCCATTCTTATAGACAAAAAAGTCCTCGTGGACCTCCATTATAGCTGCAAGAACCAACAAGCAGAGAGTATTAGTTGGATATAACACACACACGCAATATGACTATTCAGACTGTGGAAATTTTGTCGAAAGGAAAGAGACATATCTTATTCAAACAACAATAAATCTAAAGGTAATAACCTAATTTCACCAAACAAATTCCAATTCCCCCCTGAGTCATACACACCCCAGACATCAGACAGGGCAGCGGTGTGTGTGTGTGTGTGTGTGTGTGTGTGTGTGTGTGTGTGTGTGTGTGTGTGTGTGTGTGTGTGTGTGTGTGTGTGAGTGAGTGAGTGAGTAAGTTGCAAAACTGAACTCCATGTGAAATTTCAACTTAATGATAAAAACTCTGGATGTCCACCTGAGAAAATTCCCTCTTATTTACACTAAATGCAATATCCTATAGCTGAGAAGAGTGTGTGGACCTCTACTTGTATAGACACTGACACACACCTCTATGCCTTTGTGTGAGAGAGAAACTCAAAGGCAAAAAGGAAACATTTTGAAACATAGTTGACATGAAGCCAATGTGTTTTCACCGGACTGCTAAACAATAAAACAAGAAGCTGGCATAGCCTCATAGAGAAGGAAAGACAAACACAATACCACACAAACACAAACAAACACACACACAGACACAAATGATGACAAGGTCAAACACCACATTATCCAAGGTTGGAAACCTAACACAAGGTTTCACAGAGCATGCATTTGGAGTTGTGTGTCCCTTGGGCGTGCAGCGTTGTTTTGATTTTCAAAAAGTAACACTCACTTGGGAGCAAATGTTTACAATAAAATATCAAGTACAAGTTTGCCTTACCTTGCACAGGGCCATTATCCATAATCTCCTTCATGATCTCCTTTTCCTGAGAGAGACGATAGAAGGAACCATTTATAGGCAGAGGAGAGAGAGACAGAAAGGAAGATCATTACATGTCAGTGAAATGGAGAGGATGAAAACAACCCCCCGGATGGTAAAAGTCAGATAACAAGATTGAGTCCAGCAGGGCCCTCTGGCTTTAATGCCTGGCTTATTGACTTTACAAGCCATCAGGAGACTGAAACAATATGCAGTAATGATTTCAAGAGGTATTATTTGTCATTTAGAAGTGATGGATGCTGGACGATAAAACCACGTCGGCTGCAGCTCAGTGGTTGACTTTGAATTGGGAGGAGACACACGGAGCTGCATGCAGAAACAGCTTATGGAAACTCTTTTAATGAATGTTACATGATATTTTGAGCGCAAAAGAAAGGGCAGAGGGGCTTTTGTAAATTGTGTTTGTTAGATAGTTGTTTCTCTGTGTTTTATCAATTTAATCAGTCAGACCTCTGGGCCATTATGCTCTCGTATCGATTAATTCTGTGTTACTCGACTTACTGTTGTGGCTAAGCATGAATGGATGACATGCAGAAAGAGTCGAGTTATTTGATATTAGAAGGTAAACACAGGAATCTAATTCCAGGTACACTTTTGAGTCTTGAAATAGTAGTAGACCATGACAATGGATGATTATTTTTAAAGTGTTTGTGTACCCAGTATGTAGAGCCAAACCAATCTTAACTCCAATCAGAATTGATTATTTTTTAATTCCATATTATATTTCAATCGACAATCTCAATCCAACTGCCTGGACCATGAAAGTGGCAACAGGCAAGTAAAATTACAAATTCTTGCCATTTACTTATTCATGTTCATTCAGTCAGGTATGCATGTGGAAAGTGGGCAAAAACAAATACAGTAATAAACATGTGAAAGAGATTATCGTCTACTGTTGCAGGACGAAGTCCCACAAATTTACAGTGAGCTTATTAAAGCTGCTTGTTTACTGGAAGTTTGAGAACATGTTGAGCTGGTCGGGTGTTGAACTGATGTGAGGGTGTTGACCTGTGAGTAGGTGTGTATGCATGCATCACAATTGTCTGTTTATGTATGTATTGGTTTGAGATTTTGCTTACATTGGATGAGAGTCTGTAGGGCGGTGTGGACTGGTAGATGTTGTTGTGGTAGTTGTCCGTGTTAGGGCAGCGTTGTGTGGCCTGCCTCTTCCCCCGACCAACCGAGCGACTCTGCATCATACAGCGGCCCACCTCTGCTGGTGTTTGCTGCGGAGGTCGGTATGGATAACAGTCGTCTGTCACCACTCTGAGAGAAGAGGGATGGAAAAAGGTGAAACATCTTTAGCATGTTGTCATCAGGTAATAACTAGAAGTTATTATATGATGCTTTCCTTTTTTTGTAGTAAAACAAAATTGAGTATTTACCCTCTACGCCGGAGGTACCACCAGGCTCCATCGATGCGTCCACCTGCACAGCCTCCCTGGTTACGCGTGTCACAGGAAATTAGATTTTGTGGGGAAAGCTGAGGAGTCATATGACCCATTGACTGGATGGAGATTCTGTCTGATGCTACAGCTGTTGAAGAGGATGGGCAATGTTACAAAATGTCATGCAAAAAAACTTCTTTTAACACTGAAAAATATGTTAGATTGGAAAATGTTATCCTCTTTTGTTACAGTTTGTGTCTTCAGTAAGCCAATGTAATGGATCTATTAACTTTTTGCAGGTGCTGGATAACAAATTTTTGCACAGAAACATGATATATTTGAACCCAAAACGTGAGACTCTTTGTAATCAGCACATTGTCATGTCCATGTAAAATAAAAGTATTGGGTACAATATTGCAGTGTATTTATTTTTGCCTTTTTCAGACAATGTCATCTAACCTGTCAAATATGTCCAAAGTTATTTCCCTTTTAAAAATGTTATACTTTCCATTTTTTTTTTCTTTAATTTAGTACATCTCAAAATGATATCCCACATTGTGTTCATTTTGTTCCATTCCTGCTCTACCTGCAGTTGAGAAAGCCCAGGATGCAGCACAGTTGCCCTGGTCCAGTGGTTCATGAATCTTTCCTGGCCACTTCTCTGCTGAGTTGAAGTAGAGTGGCAGACTATCAGTTTGAGCATCCATGTTCATCTGACAGAGGGAAAAAGCAAGTAAAGTCAAGATAGTGTAATCACTGTTACATTCTCACAGAACAACCCTCAATCCTCATTGAGGAAACATTAATTAAGTGACAGCCCACATTTTTAAAAAAGGATTTAGAGTAAAACAGAGCAAATAACAGTTAGAACCACCAACACAGAATTGCAGCATGGGACTGTACAAAGTAATTATTTGGAAAACGTGAAACACATCAGGGCCGGGAAGACAAACACAAGACAGGAAGTAAAACGAGACATGACACGATACGAACCTACAAAAATAAAACAGCAAACTAAGCAAAACCCAGAATCATGAGACAGATTACATGAATCTACCTTCCTGTAAAATGAACTTATTCACAGGTAACTAAGATCATTTGATCCAGCGTCAATCTCTGACACTGTAGCATAGACAGAAACCTTTGATCCCGGTCCTCTCCATGAAACCATTGGATCATTTTTTAGATCAAATGAGTAATTTGAACCAACTGAACTATTTCATGGAGGCATCCATCTCTATTCAACATATCAATATCACTGTGATGAAAAACCTAAATAGGATGTTAAGTCTTTGATGGAGTGCAAATATTTTCCTGATGCCACTTATTCACTTGCAGGTATACACACTTAAGTTATCAGTCTCTATACAATGTTGGATGCTCACCTAATCTCTCTCTCTCTCTCTCTCTCTGTCTCTCTCTCTCTCTCTCTCTCTCTGTGCTACATTCTTCCGATTGATAGCGAGGTATTCAAAGCACAAACAGCCACCTGACACATATCTAGGGAATGTGCTGATGGTCAGGGATTTGAAGTTGTGTAAGGTTAAAGTCCAAACACCTGAAACCTAAAGGCGTGATAAAAGAAGAAAAATGGTTGCCAGAATAAGCTAAATTCATTCATGAATTTACAATTTTTCATCCCCTACAAAGAAGTCTACAGACAGACAAGAAAGGAGAGAGGGACAGAGAGATTTTTGAATGGGCTGCAAGGCTCTGATCTAGTTCCTGGCACAGGTAGGGACACGCTGACAGCGGAAGAAGGAAGGGGGAGTTGTGAGGTTTTTAGGGTGGAAGTAGTCGTGGAATGTTGGGAGACGTAAACAGGGGGAGTGAGGATGGATAGATAAAGGGGTTAATGGAGGTGGGAGGTGTAGACTAAAGAGGAGGTTTGCTCTGTATTCTCCAGGCAGCCACCATCCTCTCCATCTTCTGTGTCTGATGTTTTGGTTCCGTCTTATGTAATCTGTCTGGGTGAAATGTAAACAAAGACTGAGCGGATCTGAGTGGGCTGAGATTCCAGCCAGAAACGCCATCACATACCAACAAGCCACCATAATTAGGCGAGAAACGTTTTGATCAGCACTCCCTTGTTGTAATAGGTTTTAGACCCAGCACATTGCAAATTATCATATCATCATATCACACACAGGAAGTATGCAGGAGTGTTTAAAGAACTGAGAAGCAAAACAATTCACATTTTCTCCGCATTCTCACCTGTCGCAAAAATACCCTGCTCTCCTCTTTTGATCCAACATTGAAAATCTACTTTGTACATAAAAGTACTCAAAAATATTAAACTTAATCTTGAAATCTTGTGGGAAAAATCTTCTTGTCTTCTAAAATGTTTCTAATGACACCAAACTGTTTATAAATTGATACAGAAGAAACCTGAGAAGTTTACATTTTCCGTAATGGTGCAACTATAAACACATAGCAGCAACAAAACAAATGTGTCACACAGCTTCAGTGGGAACAAGAAATAGATATTAGGTGATGTCTGTGACATTGAAGAAGAGGTTATACCCAGTAGCAACAAGTAACATGATATTCTTCCAATCCCAGTGTGGAAATTAGTTCTCTCATGCAACTTTTTAAAAGTAAGGTCTGAGTTCAGAGGTGAATGGCTGGCTACACTGAGGATGGTAAGGTTTTCATGACTTGCTTTAGGGCACTTGAGCAAAGAATAGGAGTGTCAACCCTAAATTTTGTCCCAGGGCCTTCAGGCACTTGACCACCTACATACTGTACGTGTATTTCTCTTACTCCAAAACTATTTTCAGGGACGATGACTGTCCTGTACCTGGATCTCATTCATATTCATAATAGTCCTGGAGGGTCTCTGTGTGCCCAGGCGGAACCGGATGCCCTCGTCCAGAGTCATGCCGTAAAGCTGACTGTAGTTTGCTGCCTGCCACCTGAAAGCACAACATAGGAGGAGCATGTATTTGTGACCATGTGTGATAAAGATCTTATTGTAGAACATCAAATCCCGTAAAGTATGTGTGTTTATGTGTGCCTGCGTTTGTTTGTTTTACCCATAGTTTCCTCTGTTGACAGCATTGATAATGTCAGGCTCCATCAGACAGGCGTTCTGCTCACACTCCCAGCGTCCTGTTGTCCCACATGTGCTACAGAGGATAGACAGAAAGTGGAGCGGACATGAGACCTTTAAAAGGCTTTAGTGGTTGTAAGTGCATGAAAATAGTTTCCATTTGTATTCAAAAAGCCATTCTCAATATAATGTAGAAAGACCATTTGAGGCAGAGACAACTATTCAGGGGCTCAGTGAATATTTGTTTATGACTCAGATAGTCTTTAAGAGAATTTAAGAGAATAACGTCAGTAACTGGGAAAAAAAATGGAAAAAGAACGAACGAGGGAGATGTTGAAGGAAACATTTAGCCTTTTAAGGCAACGGAATGCAGATCCATTTTTAGTCAGAAGGAAACAGAAGAAGTCAAAGAGAGCAGGATATTAATGATGACGACTGTATGTTTACTTTGGGGGTATCAAAAATAACTTGTGTGCACTCTGTGCTTTCTATTGTGCTTGTGTGTGTGTGTGTGTGTGTGTGTGTGTGTGTGTGTGTGTGTGTGTGTGTGTGTGTGTGTGTGTGTGTGTGTGTGTGTGTGTGTGTGTGTGTGTGTGTGTGTGTGCGTGTGTGTGTGTGTGTGTGCTAATGGTACTAATGGTAAAACATACTTAACAAAAGTAGATGTATTCACTATGGACCGGCCCATTAAAATGTTTTATATTATATATAGTGTTGGGTACTGTACTGACACAAAGCTTACTCACACAGATACATCATCATGCACATGCCTACAGTTCATCTGTTGCTGATACTAGCTAAACAGTTTGACCAGAGTCCCTTAAACCTGCTAATTAATTGTGTGAATCTATAAACATCTATTTAATATTCATGTTTTATCCCATATATTTCTTAAAAGCAGCTGTCTGGACCAAACAAAACACCAAAACTGAGGCCCTACTTTTATAAACTTTACATTGTCCAACCTGGATGGTGTAAAGAATGATACAGAATAATCTTTTCTTTTTTTTTTTTTAAACGTGACAATACCGTGATTTACACAGTGATGTGACTTTTCAAAATAATAAAATAAATACTATTGGTGGGTCAACGTTTGGGTCTTCATTTATTCGGGAGACATTCTGTAATGTTGCGCCATAATTCCTGACAAAAAATGGTTTGACATTTTGGGAAATACACTTTCTGCCTGTACAGTAAATAAGTTCTAAATGTTAAAGTGCCCATACTACGCTCATTTTCAGGTTGAGGTTGTACCAGAATAGGTTTACATGGTTTCATTTACAAAAACAAAAAACAAAAAAAACATATTTTCGTAGTACCGCACAACGCTGCAGATCCTGTTTTCACCGTGTGTGTTTAGGTCTCTGATTTAGCTACAGAGTGAAACATCTCACTTCTATAGTATCTTTGTTGGGAGTCACACATGTGCAGTAGCTAGGTAAAATAACATCAACTAGATAACTCTCTCTCCAACTTTGGTCAGTACAAGACAGGATTAGCTGGGAGAAGTCTTCTAAAGAGGGCACACTAGTGTAATACCTGCAGATCAGGGATGTGTGAGTAGTTATTTTGTAGGTTATGGTGAGCTAGTGTGTGTTGTAGCAGTGTTTTGCCATTAAGAATGAGCTAGCCTGCTAGCGCTAGCATGTGCTACGGTTAGCCACCTCGTCTCGGCTAGTGACGTAGAAAGCCGTGCAGATTTTGAACAGCTCAGCCGGAGACTGAAGGCAGAGGACGTTCAGAAACCCATATCTCACTCAAAACAGCACGGGTAGTTTTTTTTCCATGTTTGTATGCGTGTGGAAGCACCAGAGACACAAATCCCAGAAAAAGGGATTTCTTTTCATAATATGGGCACTTTAACAGCTAGTTAACACTAAGTTTGGTTGGGGTAAACAGCTAGCCTGGATTCGTCAAAAGACAAATGATGAGAAATATCTTGTTTGCACAATCAGGATTTTAAGTCTTTAAACTAAACTAACTGGCTGATGGCTGCAGCTAGTTACATTGACAGGTGGTGGTATCAATCTTCTAATCTAACTCTCAAAAAAGAAAGCACATAAGCATATATCCCAAAATGTCAAACTATTGTATCCTTTAAGCCCAGTCTATCCCAGCACGCTTTATCAGTAAAGGCACATTTCTTACTCATTGTTCCTCTCTATATCTTAAAGTTGCTCTAATGTCCACACTAGTCCTTACTGGAATAGATTCAGGTATTATGTACCCTGGATATTTTAAATAAATATTGATGTTTTCTTGGCTTCTTCTGACTGTAAATATTATTGTTCCCCCTCTCCCAGAGACTACCTGGTTAAAGTTACTAAGTCACCATAAATAACAGCTGCAAGGTCAGCAGTCATTTTGGGAATATCATAACAAACGAGTGTATTAGCGAGAGAATGAGGGGCGATTCCCACACAGGCGTGTATAGACGTCCAACCATAAAGTCTACTGTACATTGGACATCATGTTTACAGAGAGGAGGGTCTGCTACAAAGGATTCTTAACCACACAATGATGAAGACGCCAAATTCCCCTTTAGTTACACTGAAACTTATAAGGTGTGTATTACCTCTCAAACTGCACTCCTCTCTGCAGGGTCACTGACACTGCAGAGGCGCACACACACACACACACACACACACACACACACACACACACACACACACACACAGGAATAGGCGTAATGACGCACTCATGGAGACAGGGGGACAGAGTGTGACTGAGAAAGAAATTTGACGGCTCTGAAGACAGCGGGAGGCCTTTTCATTCTCCATCACACTCACAATTAGAAAAAGTCACCCCTTGTCCTCTGAGACCATACACATACAAACACTTGCACACATAACATGTAAAGACACACACCTGGGTGACATGAGGTGCATTGTCTGGCCAATCCTGCCAGATCAGTGGGAACATAGCCATGTTTGTGTGCGTTTAGATAGGACATGTATCTGTTATCTGAGAAACTGAGCATCATCTTAGACCAAGCTGTTGTCCAATCTGAAGTACATGCAGACAGAGCAGAACTGCTGTCATATCACAACAGAGTTAGATGCTGCTTCAGAGCTGTTTAAGATTGGCGGTGAGAGCAGGAGGCACGGCATTTTAGATCATTTGGAGCAGATAAAGAATAAAGGAGTTGCCAACAGCTTAGGAAGGAAAATGTCTCAGCTGGGGATCCCATTAACACAGAAGACTACCCCTGACATCATGGTGTATCTTCACACAAGCATTTATTTCATACTTCAGGCTCAGTCAGGTTGCGTTTCTATGCTGTCTCGCACTGACACACTCTGCCCAAGAGTTATTCTAAAATAGATTATAACTAAAGATCATAACGATTGTACTACTGATGGGCAAAGAGTAGATTTTTTTATTGACTGTATCAGTGATATTTGGCCTCATATTTGGCTCAAGTTAGTGGTAAGTCAAGACATGTAGGAGGTTAGATAACACTGCTAATTAGAGACTTCGGAGGGAAAAGAGGGAGAGCTGCATGTCGACTCAAAGCGGAAGCCCTGTCCTCCACCCTGCAGCCCTGATCCTGAGAGCTGGGAGGATGCACATTTGGGAAATTAATAAGTGGAGAGAGTAGGAGTGGGAAAAGGGAGTGTGTAGGTCCCTGTGCACCAATGTTGTGGTGCAATATTTCAAGTATCCATGTGTATTGCCTTAACAAGCACGTGTGAGAGTGTATGTGCATAAGACTCTTTTGTGTGGCGGTGAAAGGGGGAGTTAGCACATAATTGCTGTTTTTTGGTGAACTGGGACACTGGAGGTTATTTTTACCACGCAGCTCAGTCTGTTCCAAGTCTTTTCTCTAGAAAAAACGTTAGACTATTCATCAACAGCTATCCTCTCCTATCTATGCACCCATCAGACCCTTTAGGTCAAACCTAATTGAGCTGCCATGATAAAAGTCATACTTCAGGCCTGTCAGATTGACACAGCACAGCTTCTGTGTTGAACAGCTGCGAGGTATAAAGCAGAGGATGTCAGCGAGGTCAGCGTGGTTTGGGTAAGACGTGTCGGGACAAATGGCCACAGAGCATTATCGTTCCTTGAAGATAAATATATTAAGCATGTTAAATCAACATTTGTGTGAATGTTTGCACACATTTGCAGGGGGTTTTGAGGAACATCAAATGACACAGATGTGGGAAACCACAGCGGAGGACAGGTGAGGAATTCAATTTATCTTCTCTCTGGCTTTACTCACTTGTCCTTCTCTGTCCCCTTCCTCTAGTCTCTCAGAATCTGTTTCCTTTCCTTGACTGTCGTTGATATAATGCAGAAAAATGACACAAAAAACAGCCACATGCAACATGTCTCTGTTGGCCCCGGGGTGTTGAAGGCCATGGAGATAAAAGACAATTTGCTGTCACTGAGAGCTAATCTAAAATAATGTTTTTATAAACTCTTAGCTTCATGTCAGGGTCATAAAGTGAAGAATTGTCCATCAGTATGCTACACTGGAAAATAATACAAAACCAAACACCGTTTAATCAAAACAGTCAAAACAAGAATATATGAGGGCTGTATTTTAAAATACAGCCTCACGTTTGTGCTTTAGAGGAGAGTGGAATTTCATCTCCATCAATGTAAGATCAGTTCAGAAGCTTAACAGAAAATATCAATTATGAATAAATGTACCATGTTAATCAGGAGGGGTATGCAAGACACTGTTTGAGACAGAGACTAGATAGAAAACCTTGGCATGGAGCCTGTTTTGATTTATCCTTAGCTACTATTGTTCCTCCTGTTGCTGGCACAAACTGCCAAGCTGTTCTTTACTGCATAACAGATCATAACAAAGAATGCTTTGGAATGAATAATAACTTTATCAGCATTAGCTCTGTAATACATATACTCTTGGCTTGAAACAAGGCTAAATCTTTCTCCATAGCACTTAAAACAAGCTGATAGCCCCTTGTTCTACCTTGTGTTTTTTCCTATTTCATTACTCTTATACTGAACTATAGGCCTTTTTACACACCAGTGTTTTTGTTTGACTTGTCATAGTATGAAAAGCACAGGTGATACTAATAACACTAACGATGGCTCTGTTCAGACATGCACAATACCATCATCCTGAAACGGCAGCTAAACGGAATTCAACAATTTTTTTTTTTTCCTGCTGTCAAAATAACTTTCAAGTCTAGAGACCATCTTGCAATGGGATCACAGCAGAGCAACGCCAAGTTGGGTCAGGGGCGTAAAGTGCGGGGGGGGGCTTCCCTACTTCCTACCCCCTTACCTTCAGCACCCTTGTTTGGAGCAATTCATTTTTGATTTCAGCCTTCATTTTGATAGGAACTACACACCTGTAAAGGTTTGTGAATCTTACACAGTTGCGATGCTATCACAGTATTACTGACAAAATGTGGCTACAGAAATACAACACATGCATGCTGCACACACATATTTAAACCCTGGCCAACTTTATTTTTCAACTACAGTACAGATCCCAGAGGTTTTAGGAATACAAAATACTGTACGTCATTATGAAATTTGCTGCACGAGACCCCTACAATTTGTTGTAATGGTGCATCCATAAAAACATGGCACCTTGGGCTTGAATACATCCCTCAGTACATAATTAATTTATAATTGATTTGTTTATACTGTTTATTTTATACAGTGTATGAGTGTTAGAACAACTTGATACAGAGCATAAAGATGAAATGAGGGGAAACAATGTTTTTCAAGCTTTAAGCTATGTGTACATACAGGAAAAACCTAGGATTTAAGAGGTTGAAAGAGAAATAAGAGGAAGAAAGAGGGGTTTACAAACCATAAATTGCAGTTCTCTTTGTATGTTTGCCCTGATAAGAACTTGTTGCCATTTCTTTCGCAGGTGCCTGAGTGGAGATAAAGAGGGGCAACTTAATAAATATGCAAATATACAAATTGGAGACAGAGATGCACTTAGATACATACCACTCCCACTTAATAGCGTGTGTGTGTGTGTGTGTGTGTGTGTGTGTGTGTGTGTGTGTGTGTGTGTGTGTGTGTGTGTGTGTGTGTGTGTGTGTGTGTGTGTGTGTGTGTGTGTGTGTGTGTAAAATATGTGAGGTCTAAGGAGCTCCGGGCTCCAGTAATCCAGTGTAGGAATGTGGCGTTAGCTTCTTTCCTGCCTCCCTCATCATGCTTTAACCAGCTTACGCTCCACTTCACCACCTCTGGTGAGACAGAGGGAAGGGGCCACAAAAGTAGCCAGTCCACTACATTTATAACTAAGCACCAAAAAATCCTTAACATTTGCGCCTTGAGCTGCAATGCTCCATTAAGCATTGTCACAAACCATAAAAATGATTTAGCAGTGTCACAGCATTCTTTTTAAATGAATCTGACCCATGAAACTTGAAGTTTGAACCCTGCTAACTTACAGATTGTGAAAACTATATTGACTTGGTGACAGATTCACAATGAGTTTAATCTACAAGCTAATTTACATTGGAAAGTGCTGTCAGTGGGAATTTCGGGTATGAGCTGGCGGAGAATTTACAGTGTGAGCATGTTTCTTTGCCTCTGGTGCTAGGCCCAGACCTGATTTATGACTGAGGCCCTCTGTTACCCATCATCCCCCTCACAGCTGTCTAGCCCAGCACTCTGTCACCACAGAGCTGTGACAAGTTACACATTGACATTTGGAGGTTTTATAAAAGTGAATTATCTTTGTGGTTTCTTGTAATGTGACACTTTTTATATAGTATGAATGAGACATAATGTGAGCCAATATTTAGTAAAAAACTATACACTGACTTTGACAACATATTGAGAAAAGTCCAGCTGAATAAAGCATTGAATTGAGTTATGGACTACAACAATCTGTGACTGCTGGGCAGCAATAAGAAAAAGGACTGACTGAAAAAAAATTGGTCACCTCCTTCCTTTTGAAGCACCATAGCTTTTCTCCAGGCTGCGTGACTGTGTGGTCAGATGCCTGTGTGCACACTCTTAAACGTATATTAGTGTTTGCGTCACACCTCGTGATCCCCCTATCTTGTCGCCCAGGAAACACATACCTGCACCAACCCCTTTGTGTCTCACCCTGTCTGTCTCACCCTCCACATAGCCCACATTCCTTCTCCTGACCTTCAGTCATCCCTCCATCCACCCCTCCTCCCTCCCTCTGTCTGGGTTAATAAAAAGCCTACTGTTCCCTGCTCTGTTCTCAGGTAGGCCTCTGCTGTCACTGGCACATTTTACACCTCTACACTGAGAGGATGGTGCTACAACTGTTTGGGGAGTCCAAATGTAGTCAAGTGAACAGTTAGATAGATGGGAAAATTAGTTAAATCTTAAGTTTTCTACTTACTAACTGCACCAAAATGAGCAAGGCAGGACAGAAAAAAGCAGATCAAACAGACATAAAAACAGATGTCGTACATATGTCCAATAAGTTTCATATGCAGTCCATTATCTTAAGTATGTTTCTTTCTTGTAAGCATAAGAAAGCAGGTATTTGTAATTTATTTTCAGGTGTCATGCTACTTTGCGCTGTGCTTTAGTACATATTCTGTCCGTGGGATTCTGAAATGCTCTCTGACTGTTTAATAAACTATGACAGGCCCACACACACCTCTGAAAACCCCCTGAAGCACACTCAAACACATTAACACATTTGCTTGTGCACGCTCACTTACCTATGAAAGGTGGCTCCACACCAAGACAATGGCCCCAGAAGTCAGGGCAGCAATCAGAGACAGTGCGGTTGCAGAACAGGTCGCAGTAGCAGATGGTGTCCAGGTAGGGAACCGTGCAAAGGTCGTCTCTGCCTGGGCAGCATCCTCCTCTCCTCTCGCAGTAGGAGCCAAACGGGTCCCTGATGCCTCCAACATGGAGCGGACTGGCAAGCTCCCTCTTGGTCCTTCTAGACAGGATTCTTTCTGCAGTGCTCTCTCCCACCACCAGGAGCAGCAGCGCCGCCACAGTCAACAGGAAGAGCTTCATGATAAATCTGTGAAAGGAAGCGGACAGTAAAAAGGATATAAGATATTTAGGTAAAGATAATACTATATATTCCACACCTTTCTATAATCCTTATTCTTTCAATTGACATTCATATGATGAAGTGGGAAAGATGTTTGTGAACGTCAAATGCTGCACACTCCACAGGAAGAGAGGGGAAGAAGTTGCACTGTGAGCAGCATAATTGGGGTTTGACTGCTGCCAACACACTATCCACCTCCTGCTGAGTAATTCCCACTGGTACACATGCACTCAGTAACACATGCACACACAGAATACACTTTAAAACAGAGCTGGCAGCAAACCCACATGATCCTTGGAGATCATCCGCTTATTTTTTCCAACTTTCCTTTCAAGCATATAAGATAAACAGCAGCTAGATATGAAAATACACTCACCAAAAGAAACTGACTGAAAAGAAACAAGTATGCAATAATAGGGACAATGGTCTTTAAACATGTTGAATTATGTATGATGGGGTTACTTCGGGCCTCTTACTTCTCAGCCCTTCATGAGATTAATTGATAAGTGCTGGTATATAGTCCCTCTTGAACTGTTATTTTCACTAATGCAGCACTGTTTGCATTACAGGGACATGTAAATCCAGCTGCACTATAATCACCCAGTAATTAAATGTTTGTGCGTGTATGTGTGTGTCGAGCAACCCACAACTCTCACTCTTAACAAAGGTCAAACAATCATCCGTGTGTGTGTGTGTGTGTGTGTGTGTGTGTGTGTGTGTGTGTGTGTGTGTGTGGTGTTGTGTGTGTCTCAGTTACTAAATGTGTGAGTCTATATGGGGCCGACAAAGACAAAGGGTATTCCCGCGGCTTACATAAATAGCATCATTAATTATCCAATCAGATCACATAGCACATGGCCACTCTGCACATAAAGCAGGGCTCCAGGAAGATCTCTGCTGTCCTGTTTTCTGCATGACTGCACCTTTAGTTGAAACACATTTGCCCCCCCCCCCACCCATCACACACACACACACACACACACACACACACACACACACACACACACACACGGCATATGGCATATGGCAGCATGAGATGGGCAGGTGTTTTGTTGTGGCAGACTCTATGCAGCAGTCCAATAAAACACCCACCAGTCTGCTCAACGAGCTGCAGAGGCCTTTAGGTCAAACTGTCTGTGTACTGTCTTAGTACAGTTCTCAGCCAAAGTTGGACATTTCAGCTTGTTAGTCCATATCCTCAGCTGCTTTTCTTATGAAACAGACACAGAAGCTGCAGACAGCTTTAGCCAAGCTACTGATCCCACACTGCGGCCACAGGACAGATGAACCCTCAGCAAGAGCAAACCACACTCGTACTAGAAGTAGTAGAACTGCACTGATGTGTTCCTGGCTAGACCTTCATAGCAGCCTCAGGACCATGTTCACAACGGTTTAAACACTTTGATAAATCTCTGATTATATCAATACCAACAATAATTTCATTATTAACGGTCAGTTCACCCAACTTAAATAACATAAGAGCAGCATCTTTTCGCAATAACAGTGTCTGTTGATGATGCACAGACCTCAGTGTAAACACTGAAACTACTTTCTCCTGAAGAAATTGTCTTATAAAAAGCTTTTAACAGCATGTTGGACATGTTAAAGTAATTTTTCAATGTTGTTGGCACCAGAAATAAAAATGCACTGACCTCACCATTGAATTGGGAGTGGAGGCAGAAATATCAGATAGCTCAAAACCTAGAATAAACTAAAGACCAATTCTATATATTTGCCAGGCTACTAGAGGTATGTGAAATGTTATTTTGTAATATGGGTGAAGCAAACCTTTAATGTTCCATGCTTACTGTACACTTTGTCCTATGACCACCTTCTTTCACTTTCCTTCTCAAGGCTAAACTTTGAGATATCTCTGCACCACCCAACAGAGAATTCAGGCATCTTGGCTCAGTATATCTATATAAAAAAATCCCTTTCAGCTCCTGTTCCCTCTGTGCCACATAGTCATTAGCCATTATCTGTCAAGAAGAACAGAGATCATTTATAATACCCTGCAGGTGTCTAATGAGGCCTGCACCACAACAGGTGAGTGGCAGGATGACTGGTCTTGGTGTGTTATCAGTCTCAATGTGAATTACACAAGAGGAGCTGCCACAAATTCACTGGACTCAATAACCTCTTGAAAATAATCTCACCTTTCTCCCACTCATTTTCTTGAACCTAACCATAACTTGAATGTCGTATCCCACAATCCCACACCCAGAAGGCAAATATGTCGTAACAGTAAAGACTTGACTTACCGGTAGCCTACTTGAGTTAGGTGCCTCTGGCTAAATAAAGCACTGAGCTCTAATCTCAGAAAAATAATGATTAGCTAACACAAATCAAAAGAGCTTAAAAGTTTCCATGTGTCAAAAAAGTTATTTAAAGTAACATGAGATCAGTATCAACCCAACTGCGAAGTTGAGCCTGCACTTGTCTGAAGTCTGGCATAAAGGAGGGCTGCTGTTGAGAAGTGAAGAAAGCTCAGATTGTTGTTACCTTGAGTTGAGAGACAAATCCTGGTTTTGTAATCCGAGAGAAAACTGCAGAGCTTTGCTGATCTGTTGCTCAGGAAGTCATCCACAGGTAGAGAGGTAAAAAGTAAGTCTCTCTTGTGTTGTATCCTCACTCTCTGACTGGATCTGGCTTGTCAGACTGTCTTCTCTATATACAGCCAGTTAGAAAGGCTAACCACTCCCCCCGACCCCCCTTCATGCTCTGTCCTGTCCCCTGCTTCACTGCCTCCTGCCTCTCCCTTTTTCACACACACACACACACACACACACACACACACACACACACACACACACACCACACCACACCACACAACCTTTCCTTTGCTATCTCTTCACTCTACTTTCCTGATCAGACTGGAACCTTCTGTCTGAAAGTGAAATGGTCGGCACTCATCTTTTGTTACTCTGCTTCTTCTTCTTCTTTATCTTCTTCTATTTTCTTTCCACTGTCACTTTCACTGACAGCAGCAGTGGTTTCTCCTCCACTATCTGGGCTTTATACCCTTTAGGGACAAATCTACTTGTCTCCTTGTGGTGGGTACTGCTGACCTCCTGTTCACCACCTAGTGGTTATGGGTTGCATATCTTTAACTCAGGCTGCCAGGAAATTATGGGATAGCCTGTTAAAGACCTCCCAGCTTCTAGAAACTTACAGTGGCCTCCGGAGATGAAATTTGGCAGGTGTTTTAGGGAGGCTGAGTACTCTGAATGAAAAAATTGTATGGTTTTCTTTCTGCATAATCCATGTGTCTTGAATGTGTTTACATCATGTGCCTCTATTTTGTAACATCTCCTTTTTCCCAACCTAAATTAAGTTCAGGGAATCAAAAAGGGATTTTAAACTGTATTTACTAAATCAGTAAACTTCTGTAATTTAGTTTTTATGAATTAAATAATCAACTATCTCATATATATATATTATATATATATATATATATATATATATATATATATATATATATATATATATATTTGATGCCAAATTCAAGACACAATATCAGCAATTTTGACTATTGTTGCTCAAAGGTCTGATTTGTTTTGGCGTAAATGTATTTAGGAGACATGGTGGTCCCGAAGACACAGCTGTGCCATAGACCCCCCTTTGGGTTGATCAATAAGCTAAAGGCTGAATCAATGCGTGTGAAGCTGTGTAGGTGGGTGGGGAGGGCAGGGGTCGGGATCCCCAAAAACCCTTTCAGTACAAAAGAGAACATTCAAGCTGCCCACACAATGATACCTAATGGCCGTACATTTAATTTGCTCAACATAATTAGCACTTATAAAACATCTACAAAAAAAGGGGATTGTCCTAACAGCTCAGCCATGATCTGCCCCCAATGATCAGTATCAGCCAATACTTAATATACGATAAGTGACCCATTGGTTACCCCAAAAATATTTTGAAGCAAACAAATAAATGTATGTAAGTCTTTGATTTTAATATATAGGCAATTATTTGGACATCTGAAACTCAACGAAATAATTATAATTAAGTGTTTTTGTTCAACAAATTGACCTCACACAATGCTATCAGAGGCACATAGCTCTGATCTGTGTGTTCTCACATACTACTAACATACAAACTACAAAATAGAATTAAAAACCCACATTAACTGCCTAAGGCCACATACTGAAGACTAGTTCTGGCTAAGGCAACTGCTGTATCAGCTAACCCTTTATGCAGCTTTACCAGGTTTCTAAAGGACATATAGCCTTTGTCTAAAAATGTGAACTACTGAACATTCAAGTCCCTAACTTTAAAAATGGTAAAAACAGTATTAACTGAATTTCATGCGAAATGAAAAAGGAACTTTTTCCTTGCCACTGTCGCTTGCTCTGGAGGAAACTACTAGAACTGTTGGGTCCTTGTAAATTCTGGAGTATGGTCTAGACCTACTCTATCTGTAAAGTGTCTTGAGATAACTCTTGTTATGAACTGATACTATAAATAAAATTGAACATAATAACATTTGGATGTGAAACAAATTATAGAATTTATTCTGTCATATTCTTCTGTAAAAAGTGATTGTGCTTTCTAACTTCTCCAAAAGTCTGGTTGGAGCATCCTCACCGTGAACACACTAATAATCAATCATCTGAGTCAATTATAACAAGTTCATAACAGTGTCATTGATGTTAGAAAAGTGAAACAGTTCTGGGGTAACCTGTTCTCTCTTCTCCTCTCACACACACACACACACACACACACACCACAAACACACACACACACACACACACACACACACACACACACACTCACACTCTTATGGCTCTAACACCACTTACTCAACCTCATACCTCCTGTTTACCATCCAGTGAGATTGATTCAATTGTACTAACATGTAAAGAATTTTTTTGTTTTTTTTCATAGCTACTGGCATAAAATGAGTCATGTAAAAAAAAAAAAAAAAAAGAGTTGGCTGTGATGCTTCAATGACAGATAATGCACAAGAGGTTGATTATAGTCATCTGTAGGAGGTGTGTGTGTGTGTGTGGGACCCTCAGATCAGACCCCTTAATCAGAAAAGTTAGTCACCAGATGAGAAATGTGCGTGTGTGTGATTCATTTCCAATTTCAGTGAAGACAAGGAGAGTGAATCACTTTGGATGGCTGTTAGAAATACATTTCACAAGATCTGTAGGCGGTGTGTTGCAAGACTTTTGTAATGGTCTACATTCAATATGTATACATCAATGTATGCCCAACCCACCCTTTGATGACTCAGGCCTTAACAAGCCCTCCAGATGTTTAACCGTGACACTTAATTCTTCCGGGCAGCAGCAGAAAAAAGGGAACCAGATATCAGATCAGCAGTGCTTCTGTTTGTGAGATCATTTCCCTGAAAATAGATTGAACTGTGGAGGCTGAGGACACACATGGTAACAATAGAGCCTTTCCATACGCAAAGACACCCTCAGCGGGTGCACTCTATGAAGGGGCAACACATGCACATACTCACCATGCACCAAAAAGACAGTTGTGTGCATTTACAGATGTATTTGTATCAGTGGGTTTTAGGGAACTGGAAGAATAATCAGCATTGAGATTAGACCTGACAGCAGTGCATCGAACAACACACAAACCACACACACACACACACACACACACACACACACCAGTCCTTTCTCCCGATCATTGCATCACAATCCTCCTGTGTCGCCAATCAGCGAGACTGGGAATCCCGGATGCACCGCGTCAGGGTGGAGGTCTCCTCTCCTGACCCCTTGGAGGAGTGGACACATCCATTTTTGTCTCTCTGGTGCGTTCAGAATGTTCCAGGAACATGCAGAACGATGCAGCTCATAGTAAACAAGTATGAGAGTCCTGGCAACACGGACGTGATAGAGTGCAAAGTACATCAACAATCTTTCTAGATGTTTTTTACACGGTTATAAAAACACGCCCACATGTTCGTGTTGATGAGAAAAACATAATGTACATTTGGGAGACTGTCAGGATTTTTATTGTACCGTTTGTTCTCTCTTCCCTGCAATTGGAATTGTGGCACTGGACAGTTTTTTTTTTTTGAGAGAAGTCAATGTACTTTTGTTTGAAGGCTGCATTCCTCAAACAAAATAACCCTAAAACAAACAACTTCACAGGGTGGAATATGAGATATATCTATGCTAGTCCCCTTTCTTTCTATAATCCTCTTGTTCAGGTCAGTTTCAGGCTCAAATTCCTTCTCATTGTTGAGTAAAACACTCCCAAAGCTGTGAAGGGATTGACATTTGCTTTTGTTCTGCACATCTCCGAGAAGAAACACCTGTCCCACAGTGAGTGTAGTCTGTATTGACAACGTTTTACTTCCGGGATTGTTCAGGTGCTGCCGGAAACTCCGCTGGATGTCCATCGGATTTCTGTTACCTTCCACTTTCTTTGTGTTGGCATTTTAAACCACGGTGGATTTATGAGGACTATAGTTAACTGCTCCTTAGCTCTCTATGGGGTAAATCCAGACAGCTTGCTAGACTATCTGTCAAGTTTTTTGTTGCATGACTAAATCAACCTTTCAATGTACAGTACACGTTCCACCAAAGCAAGTTCCTTCCCAAGGCTATTTTGCAGAGGCAGCGTTGCTCCATCTGCCGATTAGCGCCGCCCAAGACGATTGTGATTGGTTTTCAGAAATTCCAATAAATCAGAGAATGTTTTTCTTCCATCCCAGAGAGCTATGTGGACTAGCCAGACCCTCCTCCACAGCTCTGTGGACTAAAGACTAAAGTCAGTGTAGCAAAGACACAGATGGTAAAAGAGAAAGAACTTTCTTTAAACATGGATGTAAAAACATCCTTATGATGCAGAGCTCATGAGATTTGAAACTTAACTGAAAGGAGTGTTTGGTCAATTCCTGAAAATTAAATGGCAAACAAGATGATGAAGTAAAAACACTAGAGATTCACAAACTTCTGTATATGATTCAAAATGACTTTAAACTATGTTATACCCAAAAGGAATAACAAAGGAAGGAAGGAAAATACATTTTGAAAAAAAGAAGCCCAGGTGGACAGGAGGTGTATGAAGCACAGAACTCTGACACCAGGGAGCAGGGTGTACAGTACATCCTGTGTGCTGTGTATGGTCATGTTTAGGCAGCAAACATATTTTGGTTAATGATAGGGGAAGATTGTTGTTTCAGTTAAATGTTAAAGTCAGCATGTCATATCTTGTGTTTTAAAGCCATTTCAATATTTAACCAGGACCATGCTCTTTCCCCAAAGCTCTGTGAGTGCATAAAAAATGTTGATTATTCTTTAGTTGCTATGAGCAGATATTGTATTGTATATAGTCTGGAAAACAAATTAAAATGTTGTCACAGATCTGCCGTTGCAAATCCCTAATATATAAACATCAAATCTAGCAGAAAGTTGTACAGTACAGAAACAGTGGCTATTATCTATATTATATAATTTTGCATATACACCCAGACAAAGCACGTTTCCATTGAGGAAGAATTCCGGTAGATTCCAATACATAGCTCTGTTGTTTGTAAATTTGGAGTGCTGTCAGTAGCAAGAAAAACTAAACCAATTGGTGCTGCCTACATCGTGTTATCCTCCAGCTGGAGTTAGCACCCAACAGGCTCAAACAGGGCAAGTTTTAAATGTATTTTTAGCCTCTAAACATGTTCAAAATGTCATTAAAAGTGCCTACTCATGTGAAGTGATTCTGAAGTAGATGTGAAAGAAATGCATGAAAGTTGTGCTAATTCAACTCCGTTTAGTTCCTGTGTTAATACTGCAAGGAGTGCTTCGGGACTGTCCATAAACTACAACACAGAAAAGAGATACAAACGTTTTTTTCAAAAATAAGCATATGCTTATTTTTCATTTGTAAGTGCTGTAGTACAACTAGCAGGAGACAAGTTATAATTGTGGTAAGTTTAGAGACACTACCTTATTTAATCATTAAATTGATAGCCCACATATTTTTGTTTTATCTCTTTTCTGTGTTGTAGTTTGCAGACGGCCCCTTAGCTCTCTAACTGCCATCTCAACACAGGAACTAAACAGAGCACAACTTTCAAGCCTTTCTTTCCCATCTACAGCAGTCAGATTTGCTGTGTTCCCTCAGAATGAATCACTTCACATGGTAGGCACTTTTAATGACATTTTGAACATGTTTAGAGGCTAAAAACACA
>NC_045746.1:2564190-2569840 GCF_008692095.1 Etheostoma spectabile
GCCCTGTTTAAGCCTGTTGGGTGCTAACTCTAGCAGGTGGATAACAAGGTGTAGGCAGCACCAATTGGTTTAGTTCTTCTCTCTACTGACAGCACTCCAATTTTACAAACAGAGCTACGTTGTGAAATCGACTGGAATTCTCCTTTAATGTCAAACACATATACCATCATGTGACAAAGAAAGGGATTGCTCAGCGTGTGTTGCAGGATGTGAATTTAAGTAAAAAGGTCAGTCTGTCTGTAACATCAGCCACACTCATCAATCAGATTCATATTGATTGTGAAAACACAGAATTGCAGATTGATTTTTGCTGACTGAAAAGTAACATATTCTGAATCAGTGTCATGGGAAAAACTGAATTGCTAAAACTCCCTGAACTTCATTTTTGTCCACATAATAAATGCAAGTTCTGCTAGATATTATTCATGAATTACAAGCTCAGCATAGTCAGTCACAGTGATTATACAGAATATGGAAGTCAGAGTCATGTTCAAGACTCAAGAAAAGATGCTTTTATGATGCTAACAATACAAAGTTAACATTAGGCAACTTACATCCTAGTTTATGTATTTTTCCAAGACTACATATAATGCATTTCTTATGTATTAATGATGTTTAAAAATTAAATGTTTATTGACAGTAATTACTTTGTTATGAGATCAAAGTGTTAGCATTATCCCCCCCCCCAGCACCATGCATAAGCTCCCCCAACACACACACACACACACACACTTTTTGTTAACACTGTAAAGTGACTGCTTCAGTCTTGTTGCACAGGTATTACGCATGTGTATAATGACAATAAAGGCATTCTATTCTACACACACAGCCTAATTAAGTGAGACCTCCAGCACTTTGTTGCCACAAGTAGAAGTTACAGTATGTGGCATGCAAATGCTTGTTGCTTTGATTCTTTGGTATCTGTCAGCTGCAGATACACATCTCTGGTGTGTGAGAGGTGTTTTTATGCAAGTGCCAAAATAACACTGATTGGTTGTACAAACTGTGTTGAAATCACCACGTCTGAAGTAATAACCACACGTTTCCAAAACATTGGAATGCTATTGTAACATTGGAAAGAGAGGGAAAACCTTTTTATGAGGATCTGGCCAGATTTAAGATTTGTGCATCTGCTGGGAGAAGAGAGGAAAAGCATCACATAAAATTCTCCCTCCAATGCACACCATCTCGCTCAACTGTGATGTCATCTGTTCACTTTAAAGAAAGACAAGAGGAAACATCAGGTGTTGCTTCAACCACCCAGGCCCTCCATCCACCCATCCATCTCTCCATCCCCACAGGGACTGACTCAACTGTGATGGTCTTAACACCCTCACTCAAGACCTGTCACCGCTGCACTTTCCCGTCCATCCATCCATCCATCCACTAAAGGTCCTAATCTCTCCTAATACAGCATAATACATCCAACAGGCCTGTTCTGTGGTCCACTTTATAGACACACCAGTATTAAAACTCCAATATTCTGTGCCAAAATTAATTAACTTCAATAGAATCACTAAGATTGGTGGATCTGCTTGTGGGGGTAAAATAAATATTCACAATATCTGTGTTAAGTTCAAACTTTGGTCAAAATGTTGACAGTGCTAACCTCTGAGGGTACAGGGAGCAAAGCGGAGGAAGCTACTGTATCTTTTTAACAGTGTTGCTAAAACTGTTCTAAACTGCCCCAAAAAGGAAGAATGGTTTGCAGAGACAGCAATGAGGCAAGAATCAATGGTAAAAATACAAAAACTTTTCCGTAAACTGTGTGAACGCATTGTCCCATCAGTGACCAAGCTAACAAAAGGACTACTGATAGCTCATCAGCTACAGCAGTTCACCAATCAGCCCTGCCATAGTCCTTGAACGTCACCAAGCCTTTAGCGGCAGCTATTTCACGACAAGTGGACAAATAATAATGAGCTTTATTCATATTTCACTGTGCTACTGAGAATGGGCCTTTAAGCTATCCCATCTCACATTTGTTCTAAAGCCATATACTTTAAATATTATCATATATTAAGAACACAAAATGCTATTCACAAAATATCATTCATGACAACAAAGCATCTTGGTGTCTAAAAATGCTGAGTCACTTTATAAAAACACTTTATTTTAGAATACTGTCCCATCAAGTAGTAAGCTGTATGACTCATTGGAGCATGACTCCTATACAGCTTGATTTTTTTTAAAGTAATTTTTCTAAGAGGAGGCAAGTTTGGCCCAATGGAGCAGTGTTAATATGAGTAGACTGCAGTTCAGATGGCCAGCGGTGAGTCAGGGGGTGGTAGTGCTCCTCACCTCTCCTTTCCTGTGTTTATAATCGGTTTATCCTGTCTCAACTTGCGGAACTGTTACACAAGAAATCTATTGATCTCCATGGGAAATTGACACTGAAGAAATATCTCATGGTTTAGCCCAATTTGGTTTGTTTATGCTGGTAGATTCTGTTTTTTTTTAATGGCTTGCTGGGTGTTATTTTAAGCCAATATTAGTCATATCTGGTAACTTAGATTCTTCTTTCTCCCACAACTCTGTTAGTTCAGCAATTTGTTTACAATTTACTTTCTGGCCTCAGTGGTTTGTGTTCAGAGACAATGGGACTCATTGGCTACAGGAAGTGTGTGTGAGTGCACTACGTAAGCATACACACACATGCACAACCAAACGTGTGTAGGGGCAGCAGACAGGGACTGTATGAGTAAACCACTTGTTGTTTACCAGCCAGTGTCACAGGAGCAAGATTGTCTCCTTCAGAGGGGACAACAGGCTGGCAAAGACTTGATATTACATTCCAGGACGCCTGTGGAAAATCCAGCATCATGTTCCATGTCAGGCAGCCGTAACCATGGAGACTAGGACAGAAATGGTCTAAACAGAAGTGTGGAGAAGCAGGATGAGGAGAGTGTTTAGGTTGTCTCACAAATGTCAAGAGGGTATAAGTCATGGACTCTGAGCCCGAGCAAAAGTAATAGAAACTGTTGTAAATGTGAAATGAACTTCATGTAAACTGCAGTTGAGTCACATGTTTTTAAATGGAAACTCATGTTAACAAACTTGAGTATTTCTTCATCTATTCCTGCGTCTCTCTTCAGTAGAGATGAATCATGTGACATTTATCAGCAGATCATTTTATCCAAAGTGAAATATTTTGATTTATGTCTCCTCATTGGTCACCAAACCAGTATATAAAGTCTATGCTTTACTCATGTACAGTTGGTGTTTTGACTCTTTTGAGATAATAGCTACAACATTGTGCTACTAAAACAAACAAAAAGAAGTTCCCTCAATTATGCGTTTAATTATATTTCAGTTTTTATGTGATACGATATATGGACACCTGAACAAAGCGTTTGAGTTTATTCCCCAGTGCAATCTAGCATAAATATAAAAAGGTAAGTCCCATTTAAAATCATTTTTTTTACTCATACTGTATCAAAAGCTTAGGTGATTTGCAGATGTTATTCAATTATGCTTCTTTCTTTCCAAAAAATTATGGAATAACTACTCACTTTCATCCACACACATATTGTTTTTTTTTTTTTACTAAAGAACAACCAGCAATTTTATATTCTTTCACTACAGCAGAAACCATGGTGCCATTGAACAAAACACATGGTCTTGTGTTGACTGAAGAGTGGAAGCAGACATCCGTTGCGTTTGAGCTTGTTAAGATATGACATAAGTAATACAGCCAAACCTAAAATCTCTGTGATAACAAGTTGTTGTTGAATGGGATTTTTTGGCCTCTTAACAAAACACAAACCAAATGGCATACATCTCTGTGGTATTGCGGTGACAGCAAATACACATTTCCAAACCTCAGCCAATGAACAGAAAGATTGACCAAAAGCACTGGTAAGATAAAAAAGAACAGCTATTAGTCTAAACCCAGGCACCAGCCACAACATGTAATGGTCCTGACCTCTGACCCTTTGCTGATAGAGGTGAAACCTTTTTGGGGGGAGCATTTTAGGCCTTTTCAACAGAACAACTGAAGACATGAAAGGGGAGAGCGGGGGGGTTGTGACATGCAGGTCGGAGTCAAACCCGGACCCGCTGTGTCGAGGAACAAACCTCTATATATGGTCACTGAAACCTCTTTGTCTGAAAAATCCCAACACTAACCCTGTAAGACCATCAACACCGATCCCCTAAGACCATTACTATCTGCTGACAACACGTTATCCATTCATATGTCACACTAAGTTGCTGGCAGCATTGGGTTAAAGAGGCACAGTATGGTGAGCAGACGCAGAGCCGACCCTCTACAGATATGATCAGACACAGCCACATCAGCGAGGGCCTTATCTTTCTTTTTCTACCTGCGGCCCATCCTACTCCCCCTCCATCTCCATTCCTCTTGTCTCTTCTCCCCCCTCTTCCATATTCCACCTCCTCAGCGTGTCCTTGCAGGACTCCTCTAGGATTCCCAGGATCTCTTAGATACATTATCGCACAGCAAAAATGAATAGAAGAGACTGTACTTGTAGGAAGACATAATAAATAGCTCTGAAAACATTACTGTCATATAAAATATTAAATTCTGTTTTTTCTGTGAAATCTATTTTCTTGTGAAATCTGGAATAGTTCATCCCCACTAAAGATCCTGCAAATTTAACAATCGATGTGCACACTAGGGTCATAACCTCATAACATGTGATGACGAGGCATGGACACTGCTATATTTAAAGGGTCACAAGCCAATTAATAACAATACTTTTATTATGTAGCACTTTTCGTAAGAATGTAGCGAAATGCTTGAGCACACTAACATACACATCACTGGTGGCCTCCGCCCAGGGACTACAGGTGAAAGTTAGCTTTTAGCTATTTCTGCTGCAATGTATGGAAAGCACTCATTATACTTTTTTTTTTAAAAAGGTCGTCATCATCTTGGGAACCACAAACACAATTACACATGTTGAATTACTAGAAACGCACCAGAGGTTAAATGTGTCGGGTCTGGTCACTGTGTTTAACTTTGACATCATCCGCTACAATGTAAAACATCACAACATGCTCTGCAAACAGAGGCAGAGCACAGCAGGACTGTCAATAACCACGCTCCCTTTGGGACTCACTGCCTCCACTGCCTGACCCAACAGAATAAAAATAAAAACTCAGTAACAAAGTTCACTCCCACCATGACATCATTAGGAAAAGTTTCTGATACTGACACAGTATGTTCAGTATCAAAATACTTCAGCAGGATCTTTCCATTGTTCTTCAAGTCCGGGCACAACACTTTCCCTCGGTTACTCTCTCTCAATAGAGAGTACATATTGTACAGTCTAAAGTCTTAAGCAGGGATGGATAGAATACTGGAATATTGTACTCAAGTAAAATCACTGTTACTTAGAATACACTTACACTTACAATACATTATAGTCAAGTAAAATGTACTTGTGCAAAAATGTAGCCTATTTAGATAAAAGTAAAAAGTGGGAAAGTTAAAATATATTCTAAGTAAACGTTACCATATTACATTTTAAAAGGGGAAGTTTAGGAGCCCCATTAACTTACCGAATAAAATGTGTTGAATGTCAATTTTTTAACTGGTGGAACAGTAAACCAGTAAATTCCTGTTCTACAGCACTTTGCAGCCTGCTGATTGAACCCCCCCCCACACACACACACACACACACAC
>NC_045746.1:2569850-2577899 GCF_008692095.1 Etheostoma spectabile
ACACACACACACACACACACACACACACCCTTTCCTCATACAGCCTTAGTTGAATCAGCTTGAAAAGAGAACAAAAGTGTATCTAACGATCAATAGGGCTACTAAGCTAAAATAACCTGGCACTTCTTATGCATAGAATCAATAGTAGGAAAAAAGCCAAAACACCAATACAGAGATGCATAAACAATATAAACTCCACAGCAGCTGCAGCCACAAACACACTCCCCAATGATCACTTTGTTGTTGTACTCCTGCCTGTCTGAACGTCATTCTGTGAGTCTTGTTCACTGAAAAGTTCTCCGCAATCTGCTGTAGGTTCAACTTCTCAATACCTAATTTAACCAGTCCCCTCACACACCTAACTGAAAGTAAAAGTTCCCCAGTGAACACAGAAGTCACTGGAGGAAGATCCACCATGAGCATGTTAGCATTTAGCAATTAGCCAAACACAGCGTGCACCTGTTGATGACGAGCTCCCCAGGTAGTGCTTTAAATGAGAACAACAATGTTAACCCTAACCCATTAGGACATGATAATTCATTTTATTAAATTGTGCATTTTTTTGTAGGTTATCTGTTCACCAAGTGCAACTCAGCTTTATGTCATTCACATTTTTGACATAAGAAGATTAGGATAAGAGGAAGAAACAAATACTAAACGTTGACCCCACAAAGATGATGCGAGAGGTGGAGGTAATGACATGGCTTGAATTGGTCCTCCTGAACGCTCCTCTGGGTGGGGATATTGGGAACCGGAGCCACGATAAGCCGGTTAATTGTTTGAGTGACATTTGGGAATAGGAAGCACAGCCTGGACTGACAATCCAACACAGATAATGCCATCGGGCCTGACACAATCAATTCAGTAGCACTTACCAACCAGAAGACTGAGACTGAGGGCTCTGCTGCCACAGACCCTCTCAACCGGAGAGTTGTTTTACCTAAATATTGTTATCACTCAGAGCACCCGGCTTTGACTTTCTTTTTTTCCCCTCTAATTCTTTTTTCCCATTATCTGACTGTCACAGTAAAAAACAACAACTCCACAACACGTTCGCGTTACAGAGGCACAAGTGAGTATGGATATTGATTTATGTGTGCTGGTCTAAGTGGAGTGATGCAGAGATAGGAGAAGAGCTTTCAGTCCAGTTGTTCACATGAGCAATTAAGCTGAAGATGACAACTCCTGGGAAGGAATTTGGAGCAAGCCTTTAACCGCGTCAGCAGCTTTGCTGTTGTTAATGTCCTTTTCTGATCCTCCCCAATGTTTAAAAAAATCTTTAGGTTTATATTATATCATGACAAGATAGTTTGATTAGGCAAACAGTAGTTTAGCAAGTGTGAGCATCTCAGCATGTAAATCTGACATTGAATTCAAAGTTTAATAAAATTATAAATCTCACACTCTGGGTCATAGGCAGGATTTCAGAAATACTGTGGTCTTGATTTCCCCCTAACACAACCCAAACCTCCCTCAGATCAGTTTAACCAGACTCTAAAAAAGTCTGTAAAGTTGCCTCAATAATGATCAACGTTTTTAAACACAATTTTGTGTTGAATACTGAATCCTTCATTTGTCTCTTTTCTTGTGGTGAAAAAGTTAGCAAAAGAGAATAGAATGGAGTCTAAAAAGAAATACTAGAAAGAGCTTGTAATGACATAATGGCATTACGCTTTTTCCTCTACACTGGCTGTGGAGAACATTTGGACAGACACTAGTGAACGCTACTCTCTGGACATGAGGCAGAGATGCCCCATCGTGCAATTGGGACAATATTATACAAAGTGTGGCATAGAATTTGGAAAAGGGTCAATATCTGCTATTGAATCTGTATAACTGGCATGGAAACATATGAGCACAGACAGCAAACATTCCTCAGCTGTTACATCTTCTCACCTGCCTCGCCTTCCTGCCTGCCACGTTTTTCAGTTTTGATCCCGATAGAGCATGAGTCAAGTGCAATTACCACATAGCAATCAGCAGACAATGAGGCATAACAATTTTGCTTTAATGACTTTGTGCAATTACGTCAGGTTAAAGCCTGGCTGTACGGTATCAAAACATCAATTTGGCACAATTTTATCTCTCCTTGAATCATTTCTTTAGGTTGTAACAGCTGGATTTGGCCCCATCTAAGGCCCATCACACAACTGCATTAGGGTTGTCACCGTCTAGACACACTGAATTATCCCAGGCTGTCTGTTTTGATTATGAGAATATAACATATAAATACAGTTATACATACAGTGTATTGCTCCAATTAGATCAGTATTTGGAGGATAGGCTGATAATAAAAGTATGGCTAATGGATTTATAGTTATCATTCTTAAATCATAACATATTTCATGAGTCTCATCCAGTAGTCTCGTCAGGCAGAAGAAAATATTTTAACATCTACAACCTTACAAGTGACAAGTGCAAAGGCAGTGAAATTTAAGAGACAACACAACATGGTTACACATCGTGACTTCTGCTCTTGGGGAATATTGGGGTTTGGGCGTCTTATATTGGAATGTGGATCAAAGGGACCCCACATCGTCCACCATCCTGGAATGTTGTGAATGTGGAATGAAATGAATATTTGAGCCAAGAGAAATCCTACGTAGGTTGGCAAGAGTAAGCACACGTACAAGCCCTGAAGCATTTGCAGCCTATCATGCTTAACTGGTGAGATGCTACAGAACAGTTACTCTCCTTTGCACATGTTCAAAAAAATCTATTAGTGTAAGGGCAAGGTCCCTTTTACTACCAAATGAAAGGGACCTTGGCCTTTTCGTTTCTGAAGCTCAGGTGTTCCTACCAGATTGAACACACTTTACAAGAGGACATTCAAGGCAAATGTTAAGCAAGACGTTTGTCAAAACATGTGGGGATACATCTGTACACATGATACAGATGCCCAATAATTGAGATAAATAAAATAAGATTTTTGTAGCCTAATGAGTCTACCAGAGGGGATGTTGTTAGAAAAAAAGGAGGTGAGAAAGCAAGGCTGAGAGGGGATCAATATATAAATGCTTAATAATATTATTGAATAAAGCATTAATAGCCTATAGATTTTTTTGTCAAAATAATATTAAATCAGGGTCCACTTCCTTGCTTGTTCTTATGAACTATTCAAACTTGAGAAACAGTTTTTTATAAAGTCAAGAATGAACTGGTAAGCATTTTCTTGAATCAAATGTGATTTCCTTTATAGTACTGTCCTCCAAAACACCTTGCCAGGATATCTAACAATTACCTGTCCACTCACATTTTAATTAACATTATTATTAGTATTATTTTTAATACTACTATTACCACTACTACCAATAATAATAATAATAATAACACAAACCCTGCTGTATAACAGACTGAGAAAATAAGACAACAACTCAGATAAAACAGTAGTGCAGCTAGCCAAAGCAGTGTGTTTCTCAGGCAGGACAAGGATGCTCTCTGGTGGCTGTGGTGACATGTCGCCTGTCCCACTGTAGGTAAACGTTTACTCACCCTAGTAAATTGACAGTGAGTTAAATAAACTTATCGGGACAAAAAGACGACACTAACTAAGCACAATTCAAAGGTAAGTCAATAAAGTCAATGTTAGCTTGCTGAAAAATAATGTCTGCAAGAAGCGGTGACCGATACCAGCGTCCGTTGTCTAGGCAACAAGTACACGAATCTTCTGAGATGGAGGAAACAGCGAGACTAACCACTTCGTGATCATTCCGTGGAACTGGCACAAACCGTCCAGACTAGACGCTGATTGGCTGTTAGTGAGCACTCCTGTCACTGATTGGCCTGTGAACTTCTACAACGCTGGTACTTCTTTGTGCACACGAGTGAGTCGTCACTGTTTTTTGAAGGCTAACAACAACCACCAAAGAAAAAGTAAAAACATGGCAGGAGAGAAATGCCCATTTGACCAAACTTTTTCTCTTACTCCTCTTCCCTCCAAGAAGCCTTCCTTCCTACAGGACCGAAATGTCTTACAACTGTTGATGAAATGGTGACGTATGACATTTAGCTAACCTGAACACCTCTGAAAACCTATGTTTCTCCTTCTGTCAGTGGGGTTTCCGTAGGTTATTCCTGGTTGTATGACGTTCTAATGGACGTGTCTGGTATTTTCAGGTCCATGTTGGGGAGGATCTCGGCTCAGTCTTACAGCTTTGACCAGAGTTTTTACCCTTATAACAGTGAACGGTTTGCACTGGTAAGACCCATCATGATAATCTACTCAGTCTGAAATTACATTTAAACCACAGACAAATATGGCAAATTGAAATAAATTTTAAATCCCACTGTGATTGATGTGTTTAACTTTGTCTTGTTCGAGAGGAATGTAATGCTGCAATACAACAATTACTGGTTGTCTGTTCTGATAAAGTGTTTTCATGTGTTCAATCATGTGTGAATGCTATTGATGTCCCTCTGTAATATGCAGTGTTTCTTCAGAGATCCCAAAGTGATATCCAGCCTGAGAAAGATGGAGGCCGGAGCCTGGGAGCCTCTTGGTATGTCATGTCCCCACAGAAAGCCTTTCATCACTGATAGTTGGAAATTGATCTAATCAGTCATCTGACAATATTTGCTGTCAAATATCAGGGGAAGGTTTTTTTTTTAACTTTTGTGTGTTTTTGTGTGTGTTTGATGTAGACAAGCTGGTGGTGTCTGTGGATGTGGAGCTGGTGCCATGCACTAAAGTCTCCATGGAGCTGTTTGACCCAATCTACTCTTGTGGGATCTTGAGGCCCTCTGGACATGTGGTTAAATGCTTTCATGATGTCTACCCCGACTATGATGAACTCAGACAGGTTACTCTTTCTTTTCTCATCAACCCGTCTGTCTCGGTGTATTTCATTTGACATGGAGTTGTACCAAGTCTCCCTCTGTTCTTCTAGATGTTGCAGGAGGAGGATTCTGAGCACTACTATGTGGTGGGGAGAGAAGAGCGAGGAGAGCTACTGTTTCGCCTCTTCAAGCACCTGTGTTTGGGAGGAGAGCTCTGTCAGTACGAAGACACCATCGACCCGTACATCAGCACGACAAAGCAAATCTACAAAGATCTGATCAAGTAGGCAGAATGTGACCATCTTTAACAATTATTGATCAGGTTAATAAATACATCCAGATCTAATAATAACATTGTAATTCTACCCTTTACCACATAGTGTTCAGAAGGATCCAGAGACTAAGAAGATCAGTGTTGTCTCCACAGTCCTCAAAGTCTGTGCATATGTAAGTGACTGGTTGGATGTCTATTTGTGCCACCTAACAGTGCCAAAATGTAATTGGATTAAATTGGTTTTGCAATTGGCTGATCATTCAAAGTAACTGTGTAAGACGAGGAATGCTTACACATTTATGTATTAACTTAACATCTGTACTTGCATTGATGCAGTTCACAAACAGTGTTACTGGCCAACATTTGTTTAACTATTCTGCTAATTGAACTCAAGTTGATTGATTTAACCCTTAAGGTTTAATCATGACTGCACTGCTTTGTAGATGTTTAAAGAGATTGGTGATCACAGACTCTCCAACCAATAAATTGTCAAAAAGGATTATATTAAGAGTGGCACATTTCACAGCTGTCCTCATATTTAAAAGGCTTACTTGAATTGTCCTCATTATTTACACGCAAATATTGTATTGTTAATCCTCTGTAGGATGAGTCTGGACGATGTTTCCCCGGTAAACAAGAAGAGGAGCAGACGTTTGCCTATTTGATTGTCGACCCCTTTAAACGACACGTGACTTTGTTTTACCACTGCTACGGTGTAGGGAACTTCACATTGTGACAATGTGAAGTGTAGAACTTGTCAGATGGGGGACATGTGTATGTAGAAACACATATGAGCTCAGACTGCCATAGCCAGAAATCTGTTGTACACAATGACTTCCAAGTTTGAGTAACAAATGAGAAGGATTTATTTCTATTTTTGTTCTATTAAAGTATGTCAATAATATGTTTTAAACAGCATTACAATAACTCTTTGCCTGACAGCATAGACCATGATGAGCCTTTTGTTGGTTCTCCCAGAGTGTAGTAATAATAGTTTGTGGTTAGCATTTTAGCTACACTAAATGTTAGTAAACTCAACAAGGCAATTGAACATAATAAGATAAGATCGTGATTTTGGTTCATCTTTCACTTTTAAATCTTGGTATAGAAAGTTTTTAATTCTACCACATTCACAATAAATAGATTGCCTAAACCATATTTTGAATATTAACTATTGTCATTATTCTATGAACATAAATTCCTCGGTATGTCCAAATATTTTAAATTTTAACCCGCTGCAATAGATGCCTATCACTCTGTAACTACCACACATCACACAGTATTGATTAATCAGAGTAGTTTAGAGAAAAAAAGAAGGCAACATACAGTCCAAATAGCTTTATTGAAACAAATAAATTAATAAGTTAGTCAAGTGAGCTAATTTTATCCTCAGCAGATAAACATTTTTGTATCTCCTTAAAAGATCAATAGAAGTGTGCATTAGATTAGAAAATAAGATAAACTAAATATTTCATCAACCAGTAGCTACAATCAATTTGAATTGGAAGACTTTGTAAGCTTTTGCATTTTGCTTATTGCTTTGATCAGTTTCATGTTAACAACAGTTCCAATACCTAAGAAAGCAGTTAAAGGGCAACGAGCTGGAATGTCAAACGACAGCAAGTCTGTGAATAATGGATGGTTGGTTGGGCATCATGACGAAAAACAGAGGGGAAAAGAGCGTGCAGATTGAGTCATGCATAGCATTCAGTCAGTTAGACAATCAGTTACTGTTCCTCATCCTTGGTTTTCTAGACTAGCGCCCCCTAGTGGCCTCAGAGGTAGTTGAGTGGAAGCCATACTTCTCTATGTGACATGCTTGTGATAAGAAAGCATGCCTGCAGAGTTTCCTGTGGTGAAACAAATGTCCATGCCTCCAGATCTGACTGGTGTTAAAATACAGTAAGGGTGTCGAAGCAACCAGGTCCTGGCTGAGTTACAATGATATGCTAAACATACAGTAATATTCTCAGAAAATATCAAAGGTCGCAGCAGTCATAAAATACTAATGCCCTAAAAAGTACATTTTCAGAACTATTTTGATGGTGTTTCTTTAGTTAGATCAAGGATTTACAAACAAAAAGAGCATGGCTATCATCATGTGATACCCCTATCAAACACTTTTCTTCGAAGCACAATTAATATTTAAGTTTGAGACAGAAAGCCACACCATATCAGTTACAGAATGAAGACATCGAAGGCACAAGTCATTTCCTCTCATATCTTGACTCAACATCTTTTTCTTCTAATGCTGGAGCCACCACTAACTACAACATGCATTACAGGGGTCTCACACGTACATGAAGCTCAACATTCCCGACAATACAATGACAATAAAGTGAAGCACTGTTCAGTCTAACAATGTCTCTAATAAGTCTTTGCTATATTGTAGGCCTAAGAATAAAGCTTGCTGGCATTTCTCTATGAAATGAATGCAAGAACTGAAGCAAGCGCTGAAGGGCCATTTTATTCCTCATGGCATCAGATCATAAATAGACCAACCAATGAAGAACATTCACTGTTTAAACGTCTAGGCTTGGCTTCAATGGAAAAGTGGAGCACCTGAGTCAACTGGTTTGACTGGAACAAATGAATCACTTGCAGGGACAGAAGAACTGTTTTCACTGGCCGTACAGCTTGCCAAATGGTTTCTGTGTTGAAGCTGGCAGCAATTATCTGATGACGTTAAAAAAATATATACATATGATCTCTGCGAGGTGCTGAGTGTGAACCTGATCAACTTGACAACAAATGCTACATCTATTTAAAGATAATATATATAACTGAATTAAATATATTAACTTAAATTCTACATTCACTTTGACGACCAAAATAATTAAAAAAACAGAATTTTGCCATTATGGGTTAAACAAAATTGAATGCATATCAAAGATAAAAAGACAAAACTGTGTCAAGTGCCAAAGTACAGTATTTAAGTAAAGGAAATGTTTAATATTGAATGTGTGTGTGTGTGTGTGTGTGTGTGTGTGTGTGTGTGT
>NC_045746.1:2577909-2580902 GCF_008692095.1 Etheostoma spectabile
GTGTGTGTGGGTGTGTGTGTGTGTGTGTGTGTGTGTGTGTGTGCACACATTTTTGCACTCTCCAGTTTTGTCCACAGAGCGTTAACTGTGTATCAAACATCTCCAAGAAAGAACCAGAGAAGACAGAGCACCTGTCTGTCCGTAGTGAAGCTGTAAGGCTGGAACCATTTCCTTAAGACACATGCATTCATGAGGATAATGGCCTGGAATTCTTGCATTAGACCCATACGCTTACAGTCTTTTCATCGCTAAAAACTGGCCAAAAATATTTCTACATCACGTCCATATTTGCTAACTGCAAGATTGCATGCCATCTGATGACTGTAAGAGGGAAAACTATCCTCCTTTAAGAAAGGCTGAGAAGCTGACATAGAGAACCTGACCAAAGGCTAGATCTGCGTGATGAGTAGCAGTGCAGAAAAATATGATATAATTATCTAGCTTCTGACTGAGGATCAATGAGGTTTTATCTACAGTAACATGCATGTCTAGGAGGGGGTAGGGCTGCAAGACAGAGAAGTTTAAAGGGCATTTTAAAAACAAAGTTAGGTTACTAAAATACTCAAGGAGATAAAGTCACCTTTGAAACATTGCAAAGAAGGGACCTGTGAAAGGACATTTTGGCTCTATTAAATCTAAATAAGTAGGAACATTCCTCACTTGAATTCCAGCCAAATAGGGAATAATGTTGGTTTTTTGCAGGTGGGCTTGTTGGAGACAGAATGTCTGAGAGAAGGAATGGAGAGGAAAACAAACAACAAAGTACAGTACATATCAGTCACTCCAAGGCGTTCTTCCAGCTCTTTTTTTACGTGACAAGTTTGGGCAAATATAACAGATTTACACATTTAAAACTCCCTTGTTTGGGCAGGAGAGTGTTTCGGTGCTTTGGCGAGGTGGCTGCCAGCCCAATCTGCACGTCCAGGTCCGAAGGAGCAGATCATTTCTGTGTTGACAGCTCCTTTGGTGCTTAATCATTTCTCAGGTAGTGCGAAATTTGCAGGTAGGAACCATTACATTCACCAGAGCCATCCTAAGGTACTGAACAAATGACTGGCATGGCACTTGCAGCACTGTTTATGTCAAGTGAGTCAGCAAACTTTCAGTCAGTTGATTCAAGCAGCCAAGAAAGAAAAGAAATGATGATGAAGACAGGATTTCTCCAAAGATTTCTCCTAAGATTTACAAAAATTCATAGTCTGATAATGTACAGTTGAAGCATTAAGGGAGGCATAGATAAATAGCATGATGTGAGTGGGTGAAGGTAGTTCAGTAGTCAAGTTATAGTTGTTCATCCCTCTCTTCATCTCCATCTAGTGGGATGAGAGGCGTGTGCGGTGAGCAGCTTTGGCTGAGGCTCCTTGCTGAAGCCATCCGGTGACCTCCGTCTGTATCAGCTCTGGAAACACATTCACTTCAGGAAAAAAAAGGGTGAAGGTGCAGATTTAAGATGGAAGGGTGCAAATCATCCCGGAGAGAAATAAAATGATTGATGACATTAAGGTTGAATTGCTTATAGTGAGGACTCAACCACCGGAAGACACACTGTAGGATTGCGTGTCTATGTTTGGGCAGCCCAGAGACTTCTCAGCTCACTGTGAATCCAAGTTGCCGCTCTCAGAGATGTTGAGTGTGTTAGCGGAGGGGGAGAGGTCTCTTTGGTCCGTGGGGCTGTGGTAGTCCGATGTCAGGTCGGGGTCCAGGAGGGAAGACAGGGTGAAGTGAGACGAGCCTTTCTTTAGGCACTGGGAGTAGAAGCTGAGCAAGAGGTCCACCTTGTTCTCTATAGACTGTACCTGAACAAACACACATTAACGTGTCAAGCTTCTTATTTGCCTTTCTAATGAGAAATTTCTGGAGTTTTCTTTTCATGTTCTATTCCATCAAATGCGTGTACTAACTTTGTAACATAAGATCATTTGTTAGCATTGGAAAACAACATATCTCATGAGTCTTAGCCATTAGCTGTCAAATTCTCTTATAAGCTGCATAAAAGAAAAACTGATGAAAGAAAGCCTACTGACTGTGTTAGCGTAACATGGATGTCATCTCATTAATGCTAAATTACATCATTTCCTGCTCTCAGTTTACTGCACTTCCTGTGTTTTTTATGGCAGTTTTTGTTTTCGATCTACCAGAGTAAATGAATGCAATCCATTGACATTTTGCAACTGATTCATATGTTAAACAAAAACAAAGTTCCACACAATCTATATAAAATAAACACTTCCCCTATTACCTGTTTCTCCACCTTGACTACACGTCCCATCATGCTTAGCTCATCCAGCGGGTCCAGTTCTGGCGGCGTCTTCTCTCCCTTTTCAGAGCGTGCTTTCTTATCGGGCTGAATGTTTCCTCGTCCAATTATCTGGTCCACCCTTTCACATAAAAACAACAGATTACCATAAATATGATAAAGACTTGGACTTAGTGGACAGAAGTTTTCTAAACTCTTTTTTATTTTTTTTATTGACCTAACCTACCGCATCTGCAGGCTCTTGATACGGCCCAGCATGTCCAAGTGTCCAGCAGAGTACTGCTCTATGACGTCCTTCACATCATACGGACGCAGCGTCTCCTTAAACTTCCTCTTGGCCACAAGGAACTTTAATATCCTACACAAACACACCAGACTCACTGTTATCACTCCTCCGAGCACCTTTAAAGAGCCTCACACTGCACACACACATATATGGATGTACAATAAACCTTTGGAAAAATGCAGGGGCAGGACAGCTATCAAACGATGTGGGACACCCTGAGAATAACAAGATTAATTACAGTAAGAGTGACCTTATCATACACAAACAGCCCCATAAAGAGAACAGTCTTACTCAACCATGTGGATATATTGTGATTTCGACAACATTTCCTAGGGACATTTGCTTATCAGTACTTTCAGCCGTTTCCGCAATTAGCACAAATCTCACATAGCAATAGGTAACACTCACACACTCACAAACACACACACACACACACACACACACACACAC
>NC_045746.1:2580912-2582679 GCF_008692095.1 Etheostoma spectabile
ACACACACACACACACACACACACACACACACACACGCCTCTTTTAGAGCTTCCCCCTGTTTCTGCTCTTGTGTCACTGGTTAACCACAGTTGCTCTTACTCCCAGGTTGCACACATTACCACCCACATCCCAATGTGGGGGAATCACACGGAGCATCCTCTGCCAGAGTCGGTCTAGTTGGGCGTCATGCTGGAAGGAGTGGAAGATTTGCAAAAGATAATGAGAAGGGAGTGAAGGAAATTTTAAGCATGTGTGTATGTGTGTGTGTGTGTGTGTGTGTGTGTGTGCGTGTGCATATGCGTGTGCGTTTTTGTGTGTGTGTGCGTGTGTGTGTGTGTGTGTGTGTGCGTGTGCGTATGCGTGTGCGTGTTTGTGTGTGTGTGCGTGTGTTTGTGTGTGTGGCTTTCTGTTGGGTGAGTCATTCAATTTCCCTCTTATCACTTACGCGATAGGCCGCTCAGAGATGCTGGGTCCGCAGAAGGATCGGAAACGCCAAATGTAAGCGAGACAAAATATACACACAAGCTGTCATCTCACCCCGTGATGGATTGCGCTACAAGTCAAGCTGAGCAAGATGGGGATACGTTTTTAACGAGGATTCCTATCTCACAAAACCAGACACCTAAGTCCACTATAATACTCTCACTTGCCTTCACAGGAGGAAAAAAAGAAATCACATCAAAGGTCTGGGAGGCAGAGGATCAGAAACAGTCAGCTGTTCTGAGAAGACTTCACACGCACGCAAACACACGCATGCACGCATGCACATACACACACACACATCTGTGTAAACCATACACACATGCAAAAATACAATGTCACAAATGCATACACCTACACGCAGTCATAGTCAGATGTTTGTCTACACAACCACAAATACACACATGTGGGCTTAGCTGGAGCAAGTCAAATCTGAACTTGAGAGAGAGGTCAGTTTCTGACCTCTACCTGTCTGTAACCTTTGTTACAGACAAAGGTTACTGCTGCAGACCTGAACAAAGGTTCAAGTGTATGTGGCTGCACTTTCAGCAGCCACATACACACATACACTGCTATGGCCCCTACAGCTGGGGCCATAGCAGCTGTCAGCACACTCTTCCCCCTCACGCAGCACTTTGTTCTTGATGACTCCTGCATTTGGGGTCTTTTCTTATTTTGCAGGTAGATGCAGATTTTTTTTGCCAGGGTGGGACTAAAGAAAAGGCAGGGGTGTGGGTAAAAGAAAAGCTTGGGAGTGGGGGGTCTTGATGTGGACCCTCAAAGGGTTTCTTCAAAATGCTGACTCTCCTTCTCAGTCGATGAAATTAAATGGCTTCCATAATACATGTCTCCCCCCCACAAAAGGTCTACCTATGGTGCAACAGTCACTGGCAGTGGCTCACTGAAAGATCTTATAGCTTCCTAATGTAAGGAGGTTGTGACGAAAAAACACAGATGATTGGAGGGACAGGAAGTGTCATCTGTGCCCCTAAATGCTTGCATAGATAGTGCAAATATTTTTTGCAATTCAGCAAAGGTGAATCCCTGATAGTCTCCAATGAGACGGTCTAATCTGTGTCTTAAAAAGTTATGCTGACACTAATCCTAGGTGGAAGAAGGAGCAAACCACTGCAGGGGCGAGTCAGATTCTTTGCCAGATACAACAAACTACCTGCACAAGCTAGTACACAAGCTACAGAATGTGCATTTAATAATTTCTTACATAGAAATATATTGCGTAAACATTATAAGAGTTTAAAAATATTATATATATATATATATATATA
>NC_045746.1:2582689-2584645 GCF_008692095.1 Etheostoma spectabile
TATATATATATATATATATATACAGCTGAAACGCTAAAAAAACTGATGACTAATGATCAAATTGTTATAAATCATAAGCATGTCAAAACTATTTGTTTAATAAAGATGAAGCTTCATCCCAGAATGCAAACATGCAGAAATTGTGTGTTTTGTGCAGTATTTCATTTGTGAGTGAGAGACGTCACTGTAAAGTTAAAGTTACTTTACTGTCACATACACATACTGTACATGTAACAAAATTGAGTGAAATTAACTGTGCATTGTACCCATCTCTCAAGGGAGCATTGGGCAGCCATTTACAGCGCCCAGGGCCAAGTCCAGATCTTAGTCAGTGCCTTGATCAAGGGCACTAATTGGAGAACCTAGCACATGTTTCTGATGGTGGGGGGAAACCGGAGCACCCGGAGGAAATCCAAGCAAACATGGGGAACCACATACAAACTCCACACATAAAGGCCTGGAACGACCTGGATTCAAACCCAGACACCTACTTGCTGTGAGGCCACAGTGCTAAGCATTAGGCCACCATGTTGCCCCATCAAGTAGAGAGAGAGCATAGAGAGATATCAAGTCCTGTTTTCCAATGCTCCTCTTCTTCTCCCTCCGTACATGAACAGAACACTGTATGCCATTTTCTGGGCAGCCAGGCACTGATAAACCACATGTGCCTCTCTAAAGTGAAGTCTCAGCACCCAGGCCTGCTGCACAATTCTGTGATTCACAAACATCAATCATTAAACTCGCAAAGGCTGCTGCTGCGCGTGTGTGTGTGTGTGTGTGTGTGTGTGTGTGTGTTAACACAGTGAAGCACCTGCTGTTTACACACCTGCACTGTCTATAGGAACTCCCTCTCTACTATTGTCTGTAGCACAGAGCAGCTGAGGTCTATCTGAAGCTATCTGCTGAGTCAAATGAAAACCTGAGGAGAGGTCATATAATACCCTATCAATATGATAATGATATAAATATATCCCCAGACCGGAAAATATCTACCTACTGTTTATCTAACAGTGACTATGTACTTATTTATTAAATTATTGTAATAATCATAACCAGAATGGATTATTCAAGAACGTATAAAGATTAGGAGACAATATCTGCACTCATCTACATACAGCCAGCAGAATTGAACACAACACTGTTGATATAATTATACGGTATGCATCTCTAACAACTAGGCCACCAGGATGCCCAACACAGCGTTTATTCCAGGCACGTACCCACTTCATTCAAGAGCTTCACAAAGTGCATATGGAAGCACACATACAGCATCACGCTACTATGAGAAACACCGCGAGGGAACAGCGCTGACATCAGTGACCGGAAAGAGAGTCGATCTAATTCCTTCAAATCCAACCTCTCTGGGGACAAGCCTGGCTCCAACACCAGATGTTTGCTAGTAATTGTAGTTGTTTTATGCCACCATCAGTGAAAAACTACCCTGTTACTCTGCGAGTGTGTGTGTGTGCGCGCGCGCGTGCGTGTGTGCGTGCGTGTGTGTGTGCAGGGGGAAAGGTTGCATACATGATATTGTTGGTATCCCTATGGGATATATGGGATACTTTTGCCAACAGAGCATTTCTTCTCACACACACACACACACACACACACACACACACACACACACACACACTGTCCATGATTTATAAGTACCTAGTTTTTTGCTTTTCTTCATGACTGTAAGCTAAAGAAAGCCAAACCCATTCATTCAAAGTGTCTTAGCACATATCACTGACATACTACAGAGACATTACATCAAAGATTATAGTCGATGAATTACAGGAAGAGATGACACAATGACAGCAATCAACAGCAACATCAGCAACGCTTTTAATCAATTGTTGTCCTTGTCTAAACTGTACATTATCGTTCGTCTCTGTACAGTCCTAATGTGATCCTCCATCTGTATGGTATCGGTGTGTGTGTGTGTGTGTGTGTGTGTGTGTGTGTGTGTGT
>NC_045746.1:2584655-2585353 GCF_008692095.1 Etheostoma spectabile
TGTGTGTGTGTGTGTGTGTGTGTGTGTGTGTGTGTGTGTGACATGATCGGCCTGAATGAGCTGGTCCTACTGAGCTACAAGGTCGCACAAGGAAACGCACCTTGCCTGCAGGAGGGCTCAGTTACCTCTCCTAAGTGGACATTTCTACTCTGTCAGCTAAATCTGCACACGCCAGCACCTAAATGTAAGAGCAGCATGTTCACCAATTAATGCTGGCTGTCAAATCCCATGAGAAGCATGTCTGACTACACATGCATGGGTTGGTCATGTGACACAAGTGACCTTATTCCATCAAGGACCAGAGGCATAACCGCTCCATTTTGCACCTTACGGAGCCTGTATACCTGGAAACACAAGCTTTTACTTCCCAAAAAGTGTTTGGCTTAAAGCTTACCTCTTAGCAAAATGCAACCTAGGGTATTTTTGTGAATTTACCAGAGTCAAACTTCCGTTTAAATGCATAATTTGGATTGTGTACACAGAGTTTACTAAAAAGAAAGGTTTTGATCAACTCACTTTAGCAGTTGTTACGCTATCCGTCATCTTTTCAGTCAAAAAGTGTCAACCTCCGAATGCTAATGAACAGACTCCATAGGAGGAAATGTCATTCTTATATAAGGCTCCTTTTTCAACTACAAGGTCAATATTGTTTTCACTAACGACTAAACAACAAATTATCCGTGCATTTATATGGAACT
>NC_045746.1:2585363-2590254 GCF_008692095.1 Etheostoma spectabile
AGCTTTCCATCTTTACTCTCCTCCCTGTTACGTTAAAATAGTGATTTTGATGCTATAATAGTAGTGCCCCTAGCTCTCTAACTCAAAAAGGCAATTTGACCAAAAAACTAAAATACACTAAATCTTAAAAGTGGCCTTTCCGTTCTAATTATGCTTTTAAATGCTTTTTGAAAGTTTTGACTCGGGTACATTAACAAAAACACTCTTGGTTGCATTTTGGCGAGAGTTACGCTTTAAGGTTTTCACATGTTTATACAGCTGAACCCTTTAATAGTACTCTCAATCATTTCGTAGAGCACATTTCGAGCTGAACCTGATTTAGCCATTTCTAGCATTTGGATGAAGGATGTAAGGTCCAAAAATATATGAAATATGATTATAACTTCATATTATTACAGCTGTGTTTTTACTATATTGTATGTTGTAATATGTGTAGACACCAGCATTCACATATGGGTACCCACAGAAGGACTTATAGTTTGAATCAAATTGCTGTTTTTTTTACTTTATTTGTTGTTTAAATGTTTAATGAGTCATATGTGAGTTTTAGTTATTATAGTTTCAGACATTGTTTTTGTCCATGTAATATATTGTATTCAAATTCCACGTGAAAGACTACTGTAAATGGACGTCTCAACTGTTTGTTGGAAAAAGACAAAGAAAAACTTGACAAAAGAGGAAAATAAAAACACATTTTACATTGCAATGGGCGGAACCATTACATCATTGAATTTATCAATAAAAATGATTTCCACTGTAGGTATAATAACTAATATATTTTGATGACAGGACTCACCTGACAGCCCTTATGAGTGTCTTCACTGCTGGGATCACCTCCTCCATTGCCACGTCACAATATGGTTTGTCTTCCACACTGTCCTCCCCGACACCCTCTACTAAGCCGAGACAAATGGTGATTTATTATTATGTGTGAGCGTAAAGTGTTTGGATATGTGTGTGTTGCCTACCATCAACAGGTGGACGTGGTTTGAGCCGAAGAGAGGTGCGAAAACGTGTGCGGTCATTAAAGCTCCAGCTCTTCTGGACCTTCCCCGGGCTGGTGGCATCGGGGACGTTCTCCTGGCTGGGAGAGCAGCGGACACCAGATCCTGGGGGCAGCGGTGAGGCCTTGTTCCTAATGTTTTGAGATGATCTGGAATTGTTCATCCTAATCCGATCCCGGAAGCCTATTTTACTGCTGACAGTGAAGATAAAATATTCAAACATCTGTAGTAGTATTCTTTTTGGATCATCATTTTTCCCAAAGACCACAATGTCCATGCCCTTTGACCTTAATTGAAAACTAAGCTGTGTTATCCTGGGAGTTTAGGGGAGCAGTAGGTCGGCAGCCTGAGCTTGTTAGGAAAGAGTTAGTTAGTAATATTGAAGTAACACAACAAAATATGGCCTCTGACTTTTACAACAATGATCAGAGAGACTCATCAACAAATAGACAAAACAGGGACACAAACAGACATCTACATTTTTTCTTAATGAAGGACAGACTATTGCTGACTTATCATGGAGGCAGTTTGACCACAGGGACCACTCGATATTGCCTAAAACTGATTCTGCCCTGAGGGTTTGCTTATTTAATGTGACTATCATAGCACCTGAATCAGCAAAATCAGACTGAAACCTGATTCGAGACTTACAGTAGTGCTGGGCCGGCGGAAAATTTTCCACCTAGCATCAGGATAAAGACATGCTTCCTAAATCCCTTCAACAGAGTGAATAAGCATCAAAATATCGGCTTCAAAGCGCAGCCGTACAGAAGGTGTCTCATTAAGTGCTCTAACACCTACACAACCCAAGGCAGGCCAGTATGTGAGGTCATCTATTTACAGGATGAAAGCTATTTGGCGGCCATTCCTTCCAACAGACTGACTCCTAACGCGGCTGTTAAAGCGTGCTCTTGAGACCACTCCTTCTCTGTAGCCTATTACATGTTACACACTGTCACGGATTCATAAGGCAATGCAAACATCATGCACCACAGAGCAATTCCAGCCCAGTCGTTCACTCCCACATCTTTAAGATGATATACTCTCTGTTGTGCGTGTGTTACAGCCGTCCATTTAAATTAAAATTTAAATAGTTAAGGGAGGTTAGTGGTAACAGCATTTTATACAAGCTAGCTAAAATGCTTCAGGTAGACTGAATGAAATGGGAAAGATAGAGTGGAGGAGCTTTGCATGCTGCTGGGAGAGCAAGCAAATGATTTAGATGCATTCTGGACCATAAACTTCACTACATTATTCCAAAACATTAAAAGAATATTGCATCAAAACATCACCTAAAAAACTTTTAAAACTACAGCACAAACTGTACTGATTTTTATTGAAAGGTTAAATGACAAATCTGAAATAGGCATTCTGAATCATTTAAACTTTCTCTCCAAGAAGAAACTATAAATGAGGCAAACAACTAAATGGAAAGCATAAAGCAGTCAAGAGGGGGGACATTTTTTTTTAACTTTAGCTCCAATTTGGGACAAACAAACTTATTTTTTCATCAGAGATGTTTAATAAAACATTTTATGTTAGCTAACCACAAATGTGCATCTTCGTCACATTGTCATAAACCATCATAAGGACTTCTATGTTTTCAACAAATGGTTTAGCATGATTTTCAAGCCAAACCAAGCAAAATCAGCCCTAGTTTCTTCAGCAGGAAGTACTGAGCTGGAGAAACATCCTTTCAGGTATAGTTTTTTTTCATAGTACTTTAAAGGATAAAAAAAGCATTTGTGGACCAGAGTATAGCGCCTGTTTAAGGTATGTGACTGGTAAGTGCAGGATGTGGTTGAAAACAGTAAAAAAAACACCTTGTAAGCCGCTGCACCAGTCCACAAATGTATGAGTGTTAAGGGCAAGGTGAGCAGGATGTACATGTTAAAGGAGGAGTAGGAGTGGTGTTATTGATTTTAGCGTGCCCCGTGCACAGGCTTGTTGCCATGGATACCTCTGCTTGCGGCCAGCGTGAATCCGGAAGAGACCCCGTTTTTTAGGAAGGAGTTGACTGAGGAGACACACAAGGCAGAGGGAGAGAGGGTGAGGGGAAGAGAGGAGTGGGAGAAGGCAGGGAGGGTGAAGGAGGACGGACGGTTCTGGGATACAATCTGGGTACATGGGTAACCCGTGAAGATAAAACGTAGAAAAGGAAAGAGAGAGAGTAATGTGGAGGGGTGAGGTGTGACATCACAATATTCCAAACAGCCCTGTCTGATCTTATTACCTAAAACTGGAAAATGTACTTCTATGAGGCAGTTTTGGATTATGGAGACACAGTCAGTGAGAAGTGAGAAGGTGGGGTTTGAACCGGTTGGTGGGGAAGGATCATGCAAAGATATTGGGTAATGTTTCAACCTGAGTATATTCATCAAGATAGCCCATTAAACATCATGGTGTGACAGCAGCTCCTCAAATCGAAGAGATTTCTACCAGCCGAACTTGCATTATTGAGGTGCTTCTCTCATCTAATGCATGCATGAATCTGATATATTCAATTTACATAATCAGCCCTTTTGGCTTTTGTTTAAGGATTATGCTAATGATGAAACTAATGCAGCAAATCCACTCTCACTATGAATACCCTTTAACCAACAAGCACAGCTCATGACTTGAAGAACCAACCTGCATTGAACTTCTGCCTTCCTGAGAACAGATGAAGGATGGAGAATGGATGGCATGGAAAAGATATGAAGGAAATAAAGGGAGAGAAAGAGGAAGACAGTAAGAGGAAACCAGTGAGTGAACAGCGAGAGGCGGTGGAGATGGCAAGAGTTTGAGCTAAGCAGACAAAGATGCAGAGAAGCAAGAGGGGCCTGCAACACAGTGGTCTCAGATCAGCATTAGTGAAACATTGTTAGATACACAACACATTCATGCAAAAAGTTCCGGAAGCAGTCAGCCTTGATTTTCTTTGTACACCTGTTGAATGTATTTTTGTGTAAGTCCCTGTTGTTAATGTTTTGACTGTATGTAGGTGCCTGTGTGTGACTGTAGGCAGACTTTTAGCCACCTGTCTGATGTACTGTGAGGCTGTGAGAGGTGGAGGGGTGCGTACCTGTCCCCTGACAGGTAGGGGGAGCTGTAGGGCCGCAGCCCAGACAGCAGCGTGTGGTAGGAGTTGTGAAGAACCTTCTTGGTGTTACGCTGTCGCTGGAGGTGACTGAACAGTAGCGTCAGTTCTCTGACACCCCCAAGTGCACAAATAAACACAAAAAAAGATATGACAAATGAACAAAAAACTAAATATGGAACAACTCACAAAAAGGCCAAATCAATGGTCCAAACACTCAAAAGAAGAGGGATACTTGAGAGAAATAATATATGGGAAAATTAAAATTTAAAATATTGCAATTTAAAAGTGTTGATTTGATGTTAATGTAAAAGAGATGCCTGTTTCTATTTGGTTTCTCATGTTCCCCTCCTTTTAAGCAAATATAAATTAGTCAAATTAATACATAAATGCAAGCTATAAAAACCATTGCGTAGAACAAAAGTAATAAAAATGTAATTGAATGATGTGGTGGCAGAGGCATTTGAAAGGGCTGGGCCCAAATTAATTTTTAAATAATAATTTAAAAATGAAAGGAAATATCCTTCTTTTTTACCTAAACCACAATTGCACACATTTTCCTTTATAGGGCTGTGTAAATCAGTGGCGATTTCCCAAATGGATTTGATTCTTATTCTGATTCAGTTCAATTCAATATCCATTTGATTAGGGAAATTTCAATTACAATACTAGTTTTGCTTGGATATAAAAGCTGTAAATTGTACAAGGAACAAGGGCATTATTAAAATATTAAGGATTGACCCCAAAGCAGTTACATTGATGTACTTTTTATTTACCATGAACAGCTTACAGCAGTCAACACAATACG
>NC_045746.1:2590264-2591585 GCF_008692095.1 Etheostoma spectabile
TATGATACCAATATTTTTTTTTTTTAACCAACATATTTAGCTTTAAAACGGAGCCACAGCCTATACATGCCTCTTTGGCTTAAAAGATCGATCTTGGGATTTTGATTTATATGGGAAAATCGATTTCTGGCCTAGATCTTCACGGTCGCTTTGAAACTGTATGTGCTGTGTTTTCATATTGACATGAATGTATGAGCAGGGACAAAATAACACAAATTATTGTACAAAATTCAACTTTGAGATACAACTCTCAAATCTCTATCTGCATTTATTACAACACTCGACAAATGACACAAACAAATGACCAAAGACAACCAGTTTTCTGATGATTAAAACCACTCAGCATTAGCATGCAGACTGATGGGAGCGCCTACCTGAACGAAGGCAACATGCTGTCATAGAAGTACCATGTAGCTGTCAGATAGGAGTGTTTGGCATCTGTAGAGTAGAGACGCCATGCAGCCTAAAGAAAGACACAAATACACAGACACATGAAGTAAACACCATCCACTCTCCACATTTGTGAATTTATTAAACGCCAACTTAAAACTGCCTTATTGACTCTTACTGTGGCCATTACCTGTATCAGGTTGGCAGCAGGCATCCTCCTCTTTTCAAAGTGTTTCTGCCTGTGCTGCTCTTGAACCTTTAAGGCAAAGCCTGACCCCAGAATTCCCTAAGGGTCAGAGGTCAATTCCATGTCAGGAGAGCAACTCCAACCATGCTGAGAGGAATTACTGAGAGGGCTTTGAGTAAATATAGATATAGATGTGAATGTACAGGAGGCTTACAGCAGGCAGGGCAAAGAAGGAGACTCCCAAAAGAGCGAAGCCAGCAGCAAGAAGCCTTCCTTGCCAGGTTCTCGGGGTCTTGTCACCATAGCCAATGGTTGTAAGAGTAATCTGGGTGGGTATAAAAGTATAGATGATCTTTCTAACACACACACACACAACTCCATATCATAGAACAGGACTTTAATATACTTGTCATCTACAAAGTACATTGTTATTATTGTTTGGTTGTACGATTCATATAAGTCTAGTGGTTATTATTTGACTATTTGTGTTTGTATTTTCTGGCTTGTCTCTTATTTGTCTCTTTTTGTTTGGAGGACACAAGATATTATTTCTTCATCCAGAGAGATCTTTTGTGCATTATGTAGTACTCACAGTCCCCCACCAGAGGGAGTCTGCATAGGTGTTGAAGTCTGAGTTGATGTCTTTCTCTGCCAGGTAGACAAGAAAGGATGCAAAGATCAGGACCAGGAAACCTATGTACCAGGCCGTAATCAACTCCTGAGAGAGAGAGAGAGAGAGAGAGA
>NC_045746.1:2591595-2616109 GCF_008692095.1 Etheostoma spectabile
GAGAGAGAGAGAGAGAGAGAGAAAGGAGGAATTAATCACACCTGTCAGCAGCAGCAACAGCATCTTCACTATCATAATCCCTGCTGTCATTACCGTATCACTATCCTCATTATTGGCTAAATGCATAATCACATTTGGCGTCCACTTTTGACTTGGTGGCAGAGTTCTGCTTAGACAGCTGATGCATCAATTCATCATCATCGCCCTCGTCTAATTGTGTTCTGCACCGGATTGGTTAGGAATCATGTTTAGGTCAGCACAAAAACTAACAACTCATTGCCCAAACGTAGCAGCTAAAAGGGAGTTTTTGTGTTGGAGGGCAGTGGGTTTAACAGTTAATCAAGTAGCAGCTGGTCCTCAGTAGTCCCACTATATATTCCTCGAAAATGAGAGCTATTCAATTATTTATCCCATTAGTAACCATCCTGACCATCATCGCCAGCCTTTTAATAACTCTTTCCCTCCTGCTGTAATAATCCATAATGTTGTATGTGGCTACCATGGATTAATGTTTCAATGTCTGCACAACCACTGTTCTTAAATGTAGGTCATTCATATAAACCAGAGTTAGTGTGTTAGTAGCAGACAATGTGTAAAATGAGGATTATATTTAGCATGCTGTCATTCCCACCTTGCTGTGAGCGTAAACCACTGAGCCTAGTAGTTTCCAGGTGCCTCCCCGTCGGTCCATACGAACCATACGCAAGATCTGCAGGAAACGCATGCTGCGCAGGGCTGACGTGGCGAAAATGTTGCCTTGCGTCCCAGCTGCTATTACTGCTAGTGATGCCACAAATACTATGAAGTCTGTGTAGATGTTCGGAAAGGTGACACAGAGAGAAGAAGTGAAGAAAAGTCATTTTCAGGTGATAAGATTTCACAATTTTTTCATAAACACACACACTTTGGCGTGGGTTTGTGTACTGTTCATCCACACACAAACTCACACACTCACAGACACACACACACACACAGACACACACACACACACACACACACACTAACCTATGACACAGAGGGCTTTCTGGCAAATCTCAGCCGTCCCTGCCATCCACGGTATCTGCAGCAACAGCCAGCCGCCCAGATCCTGATGAGTCCTCCAAGCCAAATACCACGATCATCACAAACTCCTACAATCCACACACACACACACACACACACACACACGACACAACACAGCAAACACACACACACACACACACACACACACACACACACACACACACACACGTCAGTGACATGCAGTAGTTATGTTGGCATAGTGTTGGACAGATCACCCAGAAAATGTTCCCCCACCTACCCAAGAACATTTTTTGTTTGTATGTATCAGCTGTTTAGCATGTGTAGCAACTTCATAAAATAAAAATTTCCCCTAAACACTACATTTGAGTTATTTGTTTTATTTAAATCATCATATGAAGCTATCAGCATACCTCAGTGTTAATGTGTGATGGACAATGAAGTCAAGAAGTAAATTTTCCAATCTTTACAGTAGCAGATGAAAACACCTCCCTGCACTGCAGGCAACCACTCTTTCTTTCTCAATCTATGGAAAACACTGATGTTGATGTTGACTGATGATGTAGATATTCTTTACATGATTTATGTCCTAATTATTAAACCTTTGCCATGACATCATATTAATTGACCTGGCTGGTAAAATAAAGGCTAAGATGTTACAAAGCAAGAACTGTTTGTTTAACACTTAAACGTATTTTTGTTTTGTTTTGTAAAAGACTAAATCAAAAGATTAAAGTGTAAGTTATAGTATACAGTCAGATCCTATTAACATGCCCTTTAGTCCGTCTCTTTGTCTTTCTTACTTTAAGGTTTCTAGACTGTATGGGCAGTTTCAGGTGCACTGAACCACTCCGTCATTAGAGCCAATATGTGTAAGTAAAGTCCACTAATGGATAATTGCCTGCTAATGGCCAAGTGATTGATCGAAAGACTAAACACACGGAATGTGAAAGTCAAGAGTCCGACCATTAAATAACACGTAAAGATAAGCAATGTGGGATAAGAGAGTGGAGGAGGGGAGGGGGGTTGAAAGAGGACGAGTAAGGTTAAGAAGGAGAAAGCGAGTGTCCATTACCTTTCACTAAAGCAGCTGGAGCACAGAGGAAGAGGGGAGATTATGGGATAGCTATTAGGATTAGTGGATCATGTCTGTGATTTCCTGCGCAGTCAACAACACCTGAATCCTCCCACCTGCTTACACGGCTGTATGTGCCTCTACCGGCAAACAAGGCAAAACGTACGCAAGCACATACTGATACACTGCAGTAAGTGAGATGGCGTGTATGAAAGAACAGCGTATGGAAAAGGATGCTGATGTAGTCATATGTGTGTGTTTGTGCATGTGTGTTTGTGTAGCGAAGTAGAGAGAGGGAAGGGGTGTTACCAGGATGAAAAGGCTTTGGTTGGCAAACTTCTGGTGGTCGGGGATTGTGGAGAACACAGACAACACCAAGCAGCTGAACACCAGCAGAAAACTGAAATACAAAATCAAGTAGGTCAGTGAACACATTTCAAAAAAGTTTTCTTGACTCAGAATGTAATACAAGTACAGCACGCCAAGTCATATATAGTCAGTGGCACAACAATCAGAACAATGTAACCAAGTGTAGTTTTGTATGTGAACGAATCAACGTACGCTATGTAAAAAATAACAGTACCAATATACAGTAGTTATAGTTGAACATTTACCTTATTTGGTTTCATACCAACTGCATTTGAGAGCTATAAATGCATTTAAATGATCTTGTTTTTGCAAAATAAAAAACCTGAATACATGACTGGATGGTAGGCAGTATGCATAGATGTATTGAAAAAGTACCTTTTGTCAGTAAAAGTGTTAAGCAGCATGTCTGTAAAAATGAACAATAGAAAAGGGTACTGTACTGTAAGAAGACTGGTATTGTACCACTGGGACCCTACAGCTCTACTAGAACAAAAATGATTCAAGTAATGGCCACTTCAGTTTGAGAACTACTCCACAATAAAACACAACATAAATTCTGGTAATTTGTGTCTTATGTTCGAGGTGCTCTCATGTTAGAATAAACACTTCCCCGACACTAGAGAAGTGAGAAGTCCCCACTGGATAATCTCCATCATTATCTCGGGTTCAAAACAAGATTAGCACATTATTTTTGTTTCTGTTGAGTAACACACTTGTCAACATCTCTTTAAATTGCCAAAACTATTGTCACATACAGTTCTAGTTCAAAGTGCAATTCTCACAGCTATATCCATGATGTGAATTCCTCAAATGAAAGAGTGGTTAAATTTGTGTAGGAACAGGTTAAAAACGATCTCAAATACACTAAGGATAATGCATTAAGTTTAACTTCAAAGTAAAAACATTTATGTTTGATATAGTGTGCTGTTGAAAAGAAAAATGTTTGCACTTATGTGGCAACCGCCACACTCTGTCCCACTTAACCAGTGGAAAAAGTTATTGTTAGATGTTTCAGAGTCCCTGTCGACAGCCAGATTAAAAAGCGGTACAGTATTACAAGACAACAGACAGGTGGAATTTATTTCAGATAAGGTTAGGTTAAAACACCCATGTTGTATTTTCATTATCTGTCATGTGTTTTATCACATTAAGGCTTGTGAGAATCATGTAAGATGATGCGTGGTAATTGGTGGGAAGGAGGAGTTGACTCAAAAGAAAAGAGCACTGAGGGCAGGCTGGAGAATTATATTGGGGCTTATTGGTTAAAAAAAAATATATATATACACTACCGTTCAAAAGTTTGGGGTCACCCAAACAATTTTTGTGTTTTCCTGAAAAGTCACACTTATTCACTACCATACGTTGTGAAATGAATAGAATAGAGTCAAGACATTGACAAGGTTAGAAATAATGATTTGTATTTGAAATAAAATTTTTACATCAAACTTTGCTTTCGTCAAAGAATCCTCCATTTGCAGCAATTACAGCATTGCAGACCTTTGGCATTCTAGCTTTAATTTGTTGAGGTAATCTGGAAATTGCACCCCACACTTCCAGAAGCAGCTCCCACAAGTTGGTTGGTTGGATGGGCACTTCTTGCGTACCATATGGTCAAGCTGCTCCCACAACAGCTCAATGGGGTTCAGATCTGGTGACTGCGCCGCCACTCCATTACCGATAAAATACCAGCTGCCTCTTCTGCTCTAATAGTTCTTGCACAATTTGGAGGTGTGTTTAGGGTCTTGTCCTGTTGTAGGATGAAATTGGCTCCAATCAAGTGCTGTCCACTGGTTATGGCATGGCGTTGCAAAATGGAGAGATAGCCTTCCTTATTCAGAATCCCTTTTACCCTGTCCAAATCTCCCACCTTACACCACCAAAGCAACCCCAGACCTTCATATTACCTCCACCATGCTTAACAGATGGCGTCAGGCATTCTTCCAGCATCTTTTCATTTGTTCTGCGTCTCACAAACGTTCTTCTTTGTGATCCAAACACCTCAAACTTGGATTCATCCGTCCACAACACTTTTTTCCAGTCTTCCTCTGTCCAATGTCTGTGTTCTTTTGCCCATCTTAATCTTTTTCTTTTATTGGCCAGTCTCAGTATGGCTTTTTCTTTGCCACTCTGCCCTGAAGCCCAGAATCCCGCAGCCGCCTCTTCACTGATATGTTGACACTGTTTTTTTGCGGGTACTATTTTGAAGTTGCCAGTTGGGGACCTTGAGGCGTCTGTTTCTCATAACAGACTCTAATGTACTTATCTTCTTGCTCAGTTGTGCAACGCGGCCTCCCACTTCTTTTTCTACTCTGGTTGAGCCGTTTGTGCTGTCCTCTGAAGGGTAGTACAAACCGTTGTAGGAAATCTTCAATTTCTTAGCAATGTCTCGCATGGAATAGCCTTAATTTCTAAGGACAAGAATAACTGTCGAGTTTCAGATGAAAGTTCTCTTTTTCTGGCCATTTTGAGCATTTAATTGACCCCACAAATGTGATGCTCCAGAGCTCAATCTGCTCAAAGGAGGTCAGTTTTGTAGCTTCTGTACGACCTAAACTGTTTTCAGATGTGTGAACATGATTGCACAAGGTTTTTCTAATCATCAATTAGCCTTCTGAGCCAATGAGCAAACACATTGTACCATAGAACACTGGAGTGATAGTTGCTGGAAATGGGCCTCTATACACCTATGTAGATGTTGCACCAAAAACCAGACATTTGCACTAGAATAGTCCATTACCACATTAGCAATGTATAGAGTGTATTTCTTCAAAGTTAAGACTAGTTTTAAAGTTATCTTCATTGAAAAGTACAGTGCTTTTCCTTAAAAAATAGGAATTTCAATGTGACCCCAAACTTTTGAACGGTAGTGTATATATTTTTCTTAACATTACTGTAACCATCACAGTAAGATCAAGAGATAGCTGAGAACAAAAAACAACCAGCATTCAAGAAACAATATGTAGTCAGCAAGGACATAATAAAAAATAATTATTAAAAAAACAAGAGTCATGAAAAACATCAGATAATAAAGCTTTAAAATATCCAATACTCAAATACATTTTATTGTATGCCAAATCATTAATAATGTGGAAGCTAGTAGATACACTGTAGTTCTGTATTTTCTATATTTTGTATCATGGCGTAACCTTATAGTTGTATCTACAATACCTTTTTTTGTGACTAAAAACATGATCACAAAACAAGAGGACTTTGCTACATATTACAAGTTAAATCAATATGCTTTAGTTTAATTTAGTTTTTTTTGTTTAGTCAAAAGCTAGCTGGTCATCACAGTAGCGGACTACAGGGTATTATTGCATGACAACATATTAGGTAAAAAGAACAGGAGCTGAGAGAGACAGAAGTGAGTTGCACACAATCACACAACAGCACTGTCCACACTCTGTGCCATGTGAACAGCAAACCGCAAGGCGGGATTAGCCAGGTGGCAGCTGCTGGTCCAGCTGGTCTAGATGTCATAGCCCAAAGTTAGAGAACACTTGTTGGACACTAAACCAATTCTCATGGTTTCACACAATAGTGCCCTTTCTCTAATAATGCGATCAACAAGTCTCTCACCGGGCTAATGTGTGTAAAAATGAAATGCAATTTAAGCACTCACATTAAAAAGCTTTAAAAAATAAGTGCAAGTCAGACAACAAAACAGCAGTGGACAGCTGCGGCTGAGAGACAAACAAATTTAGGGGTGGCAGCAGCTCAGTCTGTAGGACGTTGGGTGGCTGGTTCAAACCGAACCAAAGTATGGAGTGTGAATTGGTGGCTGTAAAGATGCTACTTCCCCCCCCGGCCACTGCCAGGTGCTCTTGAGCAAGGCACCGTACCCCCCCCCCAACCGCTCAGGGCGCTGGTCCAGCAGTGGTAGCCCACTCACTCTGACATCTTATCATTTGTGCATAAAAAGGACCTGACCTATTTTCAGTTACCAACAAAACAGAGCGTAAATTGTAATTAATCAATAAATAGTATAAATTATAAAATAAAATACTGGACTGTATTTAATCTTGAATCTTGACTTTTTGACTCTAAAGAAAAATGTTCAGAGAAATAAATTTTAAAAAAAGGTACAGAAATACAAGAAGGAGGTTAAAACAGCAACACTTGTAGTATATGGAATAAGTGAACGTCTTTTGGCCTTCATTTGTCATGCAACACGTGTCGGCAAGATGTTCTGGACTTCTTTCCCCTCTACATGTGAAATTGGTGCATTTTAACAATCTAAGCACACGGCATGAAGAGCATGGCGCAGGTGCATTTAGATCTACTTTTGCTAGTTTGACAGTGGTCTGTGCACCAGGTGCATGCTTCAAAAGGGTTGTACTTAGTGTCTTCATTAATTCATAGGTGCGTTTTGGGAGTAACATGCATTAAACCAATCAGTGAGTCATCTCCCATTGCTATTATGATTTGCACCTTAATACTTTTATTTGTAATGCTTTGCATGTTTGCGTGCTGCTACGCTTACCTGTGTGTGTGTAACAAGCAAAATCTGAATCTACCAGTAGTGATTATTCGGTCAATCTGAAAAGCCTAAATTCTGATGTCTCTTATCTTAAACTGCATACAAAAGACCTGTTTTGTAATCACATGTTTGAGGAGTCAGTGAATGAGAAACTTCTCCAAATGTTTTTGTTTTGTCTGCCTGGCTGGCCGCAGTTTCCAGATGGCAAGAGACACTACAAATAGAAAGACAAAGCAGATCTTAGACAGCTTGAAAGACACCGTACACCAAGCTTAAAAAAACAGACACCCCCAAATTACTACAGAAGATTTTTCAGCCCAGTGATGAATGCACTTGGGAGAGTTTGTGCTTCAGTCACTGTAAAAATTACTTTAAAAACAGAGTTATTTTGGAAAAACACACTCAGATGACTCTCTACACAGTGCATTTTGAGTAATGTGCTGACTAAACTGTCTGTCTTTTTCCCGTTAATTAACTCAAAGCGCTGTATGCATTTCCATAGTAGGAGATTAGGCAACATCTCAGGTGGTTTCTTTCATTCCCTTGTGCTTTATGACAGGAAAAAAGTCACAGCACAGATAGCCAGAGTCACAGAGACACAAACATTCCCATAGAAATAACTTGTATAAGCAACTCTGCATTTTCCTGAATGTAACACTATCCCTCACATACAGTAACTGCAATCACATAAAACACTGCAATCGCTTACTGCCAACATGGATCATCAAATCAGTTAATGCAGCCAGTTTCCATTAATGACAATGTAGAATTCTGCTGGGTGTCGTGTAACAAACCCCTCAAACCTCATCTCATTCAGACCACAAGCCACAGGCAGACCTCCAATCTGCCAAATTCACATATGGCTGCAAAATACCCTTTACACCATCTGTGTTCTTCCAACAAAGTGCATGTCATGGCATATGGTATACCAAAGAGATAAGTATGGCATTTCTAGCACATATGGAATAAGGCTGGTCATATTCAATATTTGTAGTAACTAACAATGCATTAGTCCATCTCTCAATACCTCAAACTTTCTTTGGCTCTCTGTCCATTGGTTGCCACTAAAACTTTCAAAAAAATCATCTAAGCACACAATTTGAGTGAATATTAATTCCGGTTTCAAGCAGTGATCGTGACCTCTACATTATTTATGAATAGAAATCTGCAAATGCTGTCTTCTTTAATCATCTGTTCTTAAGTCTTCAGCTGAAGCTCCTTTATACTGAATGCAGTTAAGTGACCTATAAACGCCCGCCAAGACGACGCTTCTGCCCATATCTGCTTTGTTGTTCCCAATGAATAAATAAAAATAAACAGATATATTAATAAATAAATTGATACATAAAGAAAACTGATGAGGAGACATTTAGGCCTGATGCATGTGGAGAGGGAGTCACATTTCTGCTGAGGGCACACTTTTCAGCCCAGGGACCAGCACCATCCAACATCTCTCCCTCCTTTCAGGGAAATGTCAATTAAAAGCAAAGCATCAGTCAAAACCCACCAAATCAGCACAGTTGGTCTCATGGGGACAATGGCCCTGAGTGCTTCACTGACGTGCCTCAACAAAATATCTTTATATTCAAGTATATTACAATAAAGGCATTTAAAAGGATTCAAAATTGAAAATTTAGAGATGAGAGAACAAGACAATAAAAGAACTGAATATCACTAAATATTTGTTTGAAGGTAACAACCTCAATACCTTGGCTCCGCTTATTTAACACAGGATAGTGTCTCATCCGCTACAACTGGCCTGAACATGACCCAGGAGGAAAAAGTGAAGTAAAGCCTTCACTAGTGTGAAGTAAAAGGCTTGTTATACACATTATAAATGGGCCTTTTAATGTACAGTATAGATGCACCATATGTCATGCAGCAAATCAAAAAAGCCATCATGATTTTATGAATAAAATAACTTCTCAGGAGGTTTACTGTAAGGCTGCCTGCATTAGTAATTGCTCCAGAACTTTTGGAAAGAATAATGCATGCTCTGCTATATACACACAATATCAGATTTTTCTCCAAAAGCCGGCCGAGAGTAATTTGTCTCGTGGACACTGTGGAGAATCAAGAAAAATGCAAACGCAGTGAAGCAAGCAAGAAAGAAAGAAAGAAAGAAAAAAAGAAAAAAAGAAAGAAAGAAAGAAAAAAAGAAAGAAAGAAAGAAAGAAAGAATACGCATAACTCTTCATCTACACAATTGTTGTTCATTCCTATCCCAGGTATCTCTCCCCTGAAACGCTAACAGATCACTGTTACACACTACAAGCCTCTGTATGTATAAAGGGAATTTGGCTCGTGGCCTGTAAAGCTCCAGAGGGCCGTTGGGCTGCTGGTAGGACAACAAATACACTAAATGTACAGCAGCCTACAGGCCAACCAGATTGCTTTTAATGGAAGCTAGGCCGGGTGCTTTTACTGCTGTTTTCCTGTAAGCATACATAAGTGAAAACGGAAATCTCATTACTTTGACTGGACTGTGAAATATTTTAGTGAGATAAATAGGTATAACCAGTGCTAGTAAACATATATCACATTCTTGTTGCATTACACAGTGTATGTTTTATGAGGTTAGCAATCTCCACTCCATGCCAGTCAGCGTGCCTGGCAGAAGGAAGCGGAGCTGGACTGTTGGAGAGTGCACCTTTGATTCAATCACCACAGGATGATAAAGCAGCTATCAGTTACACACAACAGAGGAGGCAGAGGGAGAGGAGGGTGGCAAAGAAGACTGAGAGGGGAGATGCTGAGAAACAGGAGAAACTGAGGTGGGAAGATGTAATGACAGATGGTTGACAATTCAAAGAGAAAGACAGTAAAATAGAAAAATGGGGAAAAGAAAGAGCAGGTGAGGGATGATGTTAGACATAAAGTGAAAGCGCTCGAGGGTCATGTCAATGTACCTGCAGACATGTAAAAGTGAACGTGTATGTGTGGCGCCAGCACTGATCAATGAGGCTCGGACATCGGCATTTAGGAATTGACCTGCAGTCTGTGCACACGCTGCAGACAAACATGCAAACAAAAAGAGAACATGCACACTGTCCAATTATTGAACACACAATTACAGTGACACCTTCCACAAGGGCATATACAGGTAAACATATAGACCTGCTTAAACAAAAGTACCAAAAAAGTTAATTTAGAACATGAGATATATTTATACCAGAAGCTGAAAGACTTATATATAGAGTATATATACACACAGTGTAAAGCTTTGTTAAATGTCACCTTGAAAATGCAGCACTTCACTTTACTACTTACAAAAGTGCAACACACACACCTCCCTAAACAATGCTAACACCAGCTAAGTGCTAACAAACAAGCAATAAAGAGAGGAACTATTGAGCTCTGTCCAGAGAGGAGGAAAGAGGTGAGTTAGCGGAGAGTGAGGAGGAGGAGTGAGAGTGTCGTGAGCAGAGAAAGAGCAGGGAGGGAGAGGTGAAAGAGAGGAGAAAGGTGGAAACAGTAGAAAGATATTAATAGCATTTCTCTCCTTAAATAGCGACTGCAGGCAAAATGTGCGCAGGTAGGCAGCAGAGCACATCGCAGCACAGCTTAGCTCAGAACAGGCCAGTCTCCCGGCCCGTTAGTTACCCACTCCTCCTCCTCCTCCTTCTTCTGGGACAGCCAACTTTTCAAGGCAGGAAGAAAAATCCAACACAAACAAATAGGAGATGAAAAGTGCTTTTTCACGAGGAAATAAGCTGAGTGTGCAATTCAGTGGCTCTAGTACTGGCGCATGCCCCAGGAAGAGAGAAAGAAGTGGTAGAAAACCTAACATGAGTGTTGTGTAAAAACGAGAGGAACGTAATTTTTTTGTTTCCTCCGAAAGCCACAACCTTCAGGAATATTACGTGACTAGATTAATTATTTACATCACAGGGAGAAACAGCGGTGTGTCACAAAGGTGCAGCCTTGGCAGTTGGCATCACAAACGGCACTAGCGGACACTTTCACACAAATACGTTGCTTTATAACATACACTGACTCTTCCCACGCCACATGTTCATTATCATAGACACAATACTACTGTTCAGCCAGACGATCTCACACACACATTCACCCACTCACCAAAGGGCCACTGACTGCCATGCTGTTCCATTATCTGTCTACAGATGATGCATTTCAAACAGAGTGCCAATTATACTGATACATTTTCCTTGCTGGATAATGTCACTTCCAGTCACAGCAGCCACGAGAGTATCTGCCAACCACGCACCCACGCATTCATGCAAGCGTGCACCCAGGCACTCACGTACGCACGCAGTGCTTGCAGTCTCACTCAGCCAATGTTACATTACATCATAATTGAGTCCTTTGTTCCCTGCTTTTGATTAATTTAAACTAATCCTTTAGTTGCACAAAACACCAGGTAAACATTGATGTTGAAGCATTGCACACAATAGATTATGGCTGTAGTACTGCAAAATAAAGTTCCTGGAGTCTTTTAACCCGCTGTGAGGATTTCACAGCTGATAGGGCTGAATTACACAAGGAAAAAAAACATAAATTCTGAGTTACATTTACGATAACAATAATGTAATGGTTTCTTTTGGATCCGGTTGTTTCCAGCATTTTAAAGATTCAAGGCATTATTCCGCAATCATTTTTGGAATAATTAGACCACAAGCAGGACAGAAAACACTTGATCACTTGCTCAATTTACTTCTCCTGGTTACACTGTATGAAATATCCGCTTAACTATAGAGTCTTAAAAAACATGATATGTAAGAAACAAGTGAAAATAATTTCACTTTTTTTCCCACTGAAATCAGTAGCTTAGCTAGGCTCCCCAGCTCCTCCTGTCCTTGAGCAAGACACTGAACCCCAAGTTGCACCCGATGGGGAGGCCAGCACCTTGCATTAGATATTTCAGACACATAAACTAACAACAAACCAAACAACCTGGCATGTTAACCAACCATGATCTAACAACACACTGCATACATATCAACATTATCCAAACATAAATATATGCATAAACCACTCAAAAATAATGCTCTAGGAGATACCTCACAATAGAATAACAACAAATATACAAACACACACAGCCCCCTAAGAACAGGAAACAGTACACAAACCCAACCTAGACAAAATCTATATTCATCAGTGCCAAAAACTGTTTATTTGACTAACTTTTATACATAATAGTTACGGCTGAGTTATTTGATTGCACATGAGGCATTCCATGAGTGCTGATATACAGTACAACATCACTGGGACTATACACGTATCACTCCACTTTACAGGTGTTCATTTACACCTACACCTATCTACCTGCTGCAGAATATTTGCAAACAACAGTTTATGCATATGCATGTACATTTATATATGCATTTTGATTTAATATGCATTTTGATTTACGTTGATTGCAAACATAATTATGTGGGACAGTTTTTCCCAACTCCATCTCACAGCCTCTGACTTACTCCCTCTGACAAAAGATATACTCAGAAACTTCATTTGTCAGGATCATGGGGGGCTGAAATCCATCCCAGCATGCCCTGGGTAAAAGGGAGGCTATACCTGGACCGGTAGCCGGTCTATCTCAAACAAAGACCTTGGAAACTTTACCAAAGTTGAAAGCATGGACAACTTTTGTAACTTTTTGAAACCAATAATCTGACAAACACACCCATCTAACAAAGCAAACAGTGAGTGGAAATGTTAAAATAGGCCAGGGTTTGAATTTCTCTCTCAGGCTCTCTTTTTTTTATTTTCCACACAATTATCTATTTTTTTACACCATGAATGAAAGTGTGAACCCATATCCCCCTTCATAGGATTTATTTGCGCCACAAAACTCCTGCAAAAAGATCAGAACAGGTGTAAACTCTTTTGTCTTTAGACATCATTGAATGTCACTTTGTAGTCCATTTTACACATACTGAATCCTTAACCAGCATTGTTTTTGCTTGTTGCTCGGAAAAAATGACCAACTGGCCGATCATTTTCAGATACATTTAGGTAAAAATGTATTACGTTGTACACTGTAGAGTACAGCTAGACCAATAAATATTCCAGGCCGATATATCGGCTGATATTAACTGAAATTTCAGTATTGGTGTATGTGTTTATGTTTAAAAACAAATCACTATCAGACGATATAATCCTTGTTTCAATCTTTTTAACTTATAATTATCAATATCAGTAACTCATTTGGAAATAAAAAGGGGGGACTCTAGAGTGCACAGAGAAAATACAGAGGACAAGACCTTGGCAGTGGCAGTTACGGCTCTGACAGCGTTTTAACTTCTTGAAACAAGTAACGATTATCTAGGAATGCAGTACATCAGTCCACAAGTATTAAGCAAATGCTGCAGAAAAAAGCTCATGTGCACTGCAAAATGAATAAAATGATCTTTCACTTGTTTTGAGAAAAAGAACATAGAGACTCAGCTCAATGTGACAGGAGTAAATATGTAAATATGTATTAGCAGGGTAGAGGAACATAATCTGTAATTGTTTGCACAGTAATAACGTCTGTGCAATATACAGCAATGTTACCTAGTACAAAAGCAATACGAAAGTACCACGCCACAAACTACATCTTCAGAAATGACGAGGATTGCTTTGGCCTTCTATTGTGTACAGTATACTTCAACTTTAATATCTGTATCATGAGTAATATAAAGCCTCATCATCCGCCATGATTCATTAAACAAACTATAATATGCATCATTATTACGCATAATTTCATAGTTTATTGACACTGCCATACCCTCCAATTATCTAAATGTGCAGATGCTGTTTACACACACAAATAAATGTATATCATAGATTCACATAACATAATCATTATAAGAGGGAGTCTACTTGACACTGGTAGTTTCCTGTCACTCAGTGGCATGGCTCTGTGCAAATATGTGGTATTGATGGTTAGAGACTGAGAAAATATATCCAGTGTGGTCACACGGAGCGAAATTAAAGAATTACCAAAGGAAGGATAAATTCATGATGTGAGATTTCAGGAGGGCTTTGTGTGTGTGTGTGTGTGTGTGTGTGTGTGTGTGTGTGTGTGTGTGTGTGTGTGTGTGTGTGTGTGCGTGCATGCGTGCGTGTAAACTGCAACTGGATTAATAGTAATTACACACAATTTGGTGATTGCTGGTGCTTTGACCTGTTGGGAATATCAGATGGGTGCAGTTTATGACATCAGGACAATTCAGTGTGAAATTGTCCCATAAATTATAGAAACTGTATGTGATTATGGAACGAGAGGATGGGAAAATTAAACTGTGTGATTTATATGCAAAAAATTGACATCAGTTGCCCACTAAAATGGAAGAAATGGTGATAGTAAAGACCTGAATGAGCTTATAATCAGACGTAAGCACCGACCCATGCACCCACGCACATACGCACGCACACACACACAATCTCCTACTACACCCCAATACACACCTATCCAGAGGATGCGCTCCATTGTTTTTTATGCTTTTTTTATATTCCTGCTCTTTGCTATTTGTGGACTTGTTGTCAGTGAATTGTACTGTACAGAGCTTGGAGATGCACCCGGGGGGAGAGGAAGTGCTGAGAGAGCTCTGACATTTAGCAGGGGTAATGTCAATTAGCATAGAGTCTACAGACCCTCGCCAGTGTGCTTGTACAACGCTTACATTTAACCATTGAACTAGTGAGTTCAACCTTTACACAGTTTGGATCAGCAGGGTTGGAGGTTGGAGAAGGGTCTTTACTGAGACCAAAAAGGACGCAGAGAGAATTCTTAGCACTAATAAATATAAGTTTGTATCTATAACAAAGTAATTAGCACTAATTTAAAAACTTCAACTCGAAGACATACCGGCAGTCCCAACCATGTGACTTGCCAGAGGTCAGTTTGATGTGAAAACCCCCCGCAACAACCCAAAACACATGATCACCCTTCACTCCATTACCCCCCTCCTTGACCAGGACTACACCTGAATTTCAGGCCAATCATCATTACTCTGTGACAGGTCTAATCATGTTACCACAGCAGTAGGGATCGCCGGTGATGGATTACAGAGGGCCAGAGCATCTCTCGAGGATTGAGAAACAACAAAAAGAAAGCGGTGACTGTAACATTTGAACTTGGGTTAATGGGATTGGGATCAGCAGTTTGAGGCAAGGGGTGTGAGAAAGTGAGGCTGGGTCACGCACAACCCTGATGGTCAGCGGATCTCGAGGAGGAGTCGACAGGATTTACAGAGGAAACAACGGCTGCAGTAATGTCAAGGCCACCTGCAAAAACGATCGATGAGGTGACTCTCAAAAGTCCAACGATAAAGACTGGGTGATAATGGATTTTTTAGGTAGATACCAGCATAGATATTAGAGAGTTAAAACATATTTATTGGCGACACTGTTTCAGAATTACTGTAGTGCAACCATATTTTTGGGGGAATTTGATAGTAAACAAGTTCACAAAACCATGGACGTTGCATCCACATGGCACACATCCCAGACCACCAGACCACAGTGATGCCCCAAACAGTGCACGTATTAAAGAGAATATCTAACGATTAACATTGGCCAGGCATCAACATTTTCACTGGAAAAATACATAATCTTAATGGCTTGCGGGGAGTGGGGACCAACAGTAATTAAACAAATATGTGCATACGCACACAAAGCCTAAATGAGCAGTAAAAGTCTAAATTTGTTCCAGAGGAGGACAACTAACATTTTGTGCTGATTGTTTGTCTTTATTTAACAATGAAGAGAGTAGAATTGTCATTAAAAAAGAATTCGGACATTTAAATAAAATGGTGGAGGGTAAATAAAGTGCACTGCCAGTGAATAGGGAGTGATTACGGACGCAATGACACAGCGATTTCTTCAAGCACCGTCACACAAGTAGTAAAGTCAACCCATGTACCCTGTTAAAAACTATCTTTAGAAAACACAAAACCCTTTCTGCAGTACTACCACTTTGTTGTCAGCTGGTAACCAAGGCAGCAACCCCATGACCCTAAAGCTGCAAGTCCTTCTTTGATGGTGAACCATCAGGTGTTCTGGGACAAATACGCAGTAGTTAGAGGCATGGTGACTTCTGTGTTGAGGACCCGGAGTCTGCCTTGTTATCTGTCCGTTAACGGTATCTCTGCTGTGATTAAAGTCAAACACTGGTACCCAGGTCACATTACACAGAGGGGCTGCACTGTGTTACTCCTTAGTCCAGTGTCAGTGCTGCTCTCCCTCTGACAAAATGTTTGAGTGTGTGTCTCTGTGTGTCTTTGTGTAACTGTCACTGTCTTTATGTTGTGTGTAATTTTAAGACAGAGTCCAGAGCCATGTGAAAAAAGGTTTACATCACCCTCCAGCAGAGCCCCGCAAACACCACCACCTTCCACACAAACACACTGGCACTGACTTTCCACAACCACCTCCTCAGCTGCACCTTAAGCCCCAAACTAAAGATGTTACCCAAAACTGTTTTCATTTCTTGTACATTGTACAATATCTAATCTAAGTTATTCAGCTCTAGAGCACAGCTAACCTTTTTTGTATGGTTCTGTACTAAAGCATCCGCTGACAGTTAACACATAGAAATGTTTTTATCAAATGCAAGCTGGAAACAAAATTATTCTGTTGACCCTTGTTCATTTACTGAATAAAGCACAGGAAGTATGTTTTCAACGCTTGGACTTGGCCTTCTGTTTGCCTACATTTTGGGTCATAAATATCTCATCTACTGTTATGTGTAGTGTAGTGTCATTTCTTTCCCTCTGACACACATCCCCCTGCGGGCAAACAAAAACATGAAGCAGGATGAAGACTATTCATTAAGTTTACACTTTCTGTCCTCATACCAAGTCCCTCCTTCATGTTACTGGAATGGATACTCAAACATAACTCTGTTCCTCCCACACGAGACTGCGGACGTCAACATTTGCTTTCAAAATATTTCTATATCACAACAAACTGATGTGGCGTTTATGACTGAACTATGAGTAGAAATCATGTTTAACGCGTATCTTTGTCCCCTTCAAACTCCTCACATAAATGTTGTTACATTTTTCGTTTCTTCACCCTGCATTTCCATTTTCACCCTAACTTTTTTCTCTCCTTTTTCCTCCCCTTGTTTTCTCTCTTACGCCTCCTTTCTTTAACGTAGCTGAAGCAGAGCCAGGATCAGAGTGGACCACTTGTGGGCAACTCTGTCGCACCCTCTTTAACTCATTACAACAATTAGCTGACATGCCAGGGAGGGGAAGGAGAGATAATACTCTTCTGAATTATTAATCTTTCTGCTGAATCTCACCCTACCACCACCCTGCTCTCTCTTGCCCAGCCCCCTTAGATCTTCTTCTTGTTGCTATTCCCTCTCTACTGTCCATCCAGTCTCTTACTTGACTCTCTCTTAGACTGCTTCCACACTAAAGGCAAGGGTATTCTTTAAAGAATCTGATTTGTGCCAAATGTGTCTAATCACGTTTAAAAGCTAAAATGTTTTCCAAATGGCCACATTACAATGCGGGCCTAAAAGCCAAAGGCAAAGGTGCACTCAGTTTGACACATGAAAAGTGGCAGAAGTAGGTATGTGCGAAATGAAATCTGAAATATCTCAGCAAGGACATCTCAAATCTGTATATCTAGCCAATCGCTGAATGCGGGAGGGGCGTGTTTGTTAGATTGTCAGTTGCAGAAAGTTACAAAAATAGTCAACAAGCACAGCTAAATCAATTTGAAATAATTTTGGAAAGAGAGAGAGAGAGAGACAAATAGAGAGAGGAAGGGAGAGAGAGAAAGAGAGAGAAGAGAGAGAGAGAGTAGATATAGTACGATAATAGATAGGAGGAAAGGGAGTAGAGAAAAAAAGTAGCAGTGACCACAAGAACTAAGTATCAGTCAGACATAGGCATATATAATGAAAAACATGGTGGAAAAGAGACAGAAAGAGGTGGTTGAATAATGTATTCAACAGACAAGGGGACAGTGAGACGAGGAGAGCCAGAATGGAAAAGAGAGAGAACATGAGGTATCGTCTGTAAGGTCTCATCACACACTTGCTGCCATGGCTTTAATCTCAGGGCCAAGAGAAGACTAGAGGGGCCAATGACACACACACACACACGTACGTGTGTGTGTGTGTGTGTGTTTGTGTTAGCAGCTGTTTTTTGTTTTTTTTAAATAAAAAGTCGTAACATAGAGGACAAGAGGACAGTTTGATTTGGCAGGTTTATGTGTCACACTTGACCATAATGCGTTTCTTGTTGCTTTTCTACAAGAAAACATATTTTGGCATTGACTGAAACCTTTTTATCATCAATTACCAGTCATTAATTCATATTCGGTTGTAAAAAAGGGGTGAATTAGTGTGATGTGAGGCTAGAGCAGCAACAGAAGCAGAAGCAGATGTAGAGGACTTGGGTGACAGGGGCTGGATGACTTTTGGATAAGATTTCTCCCCCTCCTCCTCCCCTTATAGTGAAGCCTGTTGACTCCATGTAGTGAGCATCCAGGATAAAGAGAGAACAATAAAGATAAAGAGAATGAGTAAAGGTATGAAGTGGAATAGATGAGAAAGAAACAACCAGAAGAAAAGAGAGGGAAGAAAAACAGAAAAAGATGCAGCTAAGAGAAAGTATAAAGTTCTGATGGAAACAGGCGAGCAGAGAAGCAGATTACGGAAAAGTGAATTGAAAGCAAGTGAAGCAATTGTTAGAATAAGGTGTTTAGAGAAAAATGGGACAGAACGCAGACAAAAACAAAGGCAAAGAGTTAAAGGCAGCCTGCTTAATTATGGCTCCGTCGTTAACATTTAATTATTGTTTATGCTCTTCCCACAATGCAACTGGCCAGGCATTTATACACACAATCTCCATAAATTTACACATGCATGAATGCACACACATTTAGCAAATGTGCGTACGCCATTCAAGACTTTTCCTGACAGCATGCACATTTAGCCTCATGAGCAATGACACACACAGACACATGTATATGTACACACATTGCAAAGCGCTTTCTGCAGGCGAGGCAGACCTTATAAATACGGCCCCACATTGTGATTTTGTTTGAGCTCCGTCTCCATGGTGCTGCTTCCTCACATGTTTATAGTGACTGACGTTATAAATTAAAATCATCTTAACAACACTTAAGAAGGGCCTTGCATGCGGGTGCAGCCAGACAGGGACAACAGGAGAAAGACACAGAGACATGGGCTATCCCAGTATCTAGAGAGACAAGAGACAGACAAAAAGCAGGAAGAACAGGAATACTGGGAGAGAATTAGAAAGAACAGGGTTTGCTCCAAATGCCAAGTAAGATGTAAAACAGCTCTTAACAAGGGTATACTTAAAAATCTGAGGCTGTTTTAGCAGTGGTGGTTTGTGTGTGCCTCTACAATGATGCATAAACATCAGGTATACTTGCATAGTCATGCAGCCTCCTTATCCTTAAAAGTATATGCACAGCGCTCACGTGCTTATGGGGTAAAGTTACAATCAAAGAATAAAATCTAATTCCAGTAAAAAAATAACGAGCCAAAGAGACACAGTCTGATATAGTGAACAAAAGCTGTTTTAACCTGAACACATCAATGAGACCAGCCCACCTCTGCAGAGACATGCACCACAGATTATCTTTATGGTCTTTATTTAACACCAGATTAAGTACAATTCTAATTTTTATATGGCTTTCAAGCTCACATTTTAACAATTTACAACAGTTCAAATATGCATATGTACTTTCTTTTAACATCCCAAAAAAATAACCAACAATTTGGCTTGTGCGATATGACAATATACCGTACATATACCAGGAGACTATGTAAATTATTAGAGATTTTCCTACAACATTAATCCCAAAACTCTCCATTTAGCATGTCTAGGCATCTTAGGCCATTGTGGGTAGATGTTGCAAATCATGCACAGGACTGATTTATGACAATATTAGAAATTATTGTAATATTGTTGCATCAATGTTTTGAAATACATGGATTTGTCAAGAATTTTATTTTGCTGAACTAGCCCACAACAGACTTCTCAATTGATTTTCCATAAATTTCACAATACCACAACATATATAAATCTAAAGATATGAAATGACATACATCTTGTTGGATGTTATTCATGTTGCCTTTATCACTCACATCACACACACTAATGACGAATAATTAGTTATATTACCATTTATTTAAACCTAATATTTCTCTGGACCATTCTTTAAAAAAAAAAGCATTTCCTGTAGATTTCTATCTGCGTCCTGCACCCAAAGCTAAACTCGTCACTTTTCAATTCATCGTCACTTCTCCTCACAGTCGTTATGTAGACCAGTGAATGAGATAAGATGGAGGTGCTTTCTCACATTTGTATAAACTAACATGTTAATTCCTTATCAGTGCTTGGCTTTCAGAGTTAGTTTCCACATTATTCAGCATCTCCTGATAATCGACGGTGTGCAGGTGCAACCACCCATTAGGGTCAAGCCAAAGTGTGCTGTTGAGAGATAATGGCAAGGCTAAAGCTAATAATTTCTTTTTTTTCCTGCCCTTAAGGTCTTCGCAGCTGCTGGCGACATACAGAACCTGCAAGCGAAAGGTGGCTGTGGATCATCGCAACTGATTGTGGACACTGAAGGAAGCCATCCAAACTTGGTGTGCAAACTTAAATACAGTTAAATACTTAAATACCAGTTGCCTGGTATGGTTACTGTATAGAAGGTGAAAGAAGCTGAGGACAGTTCTCTCCCTTTGTATACAGAAAAGATTAAATTGTTGCGTATTCAATGGCGGGGCAACTGCAACCTTTACAGAGAATGACACTACAGAGCAACCTTCCCATGAATTGTGACACAATATTCTTCCAGTCAAAAGACAGTCAGACTTTACTGGCAGGGCCGTCTATCGTCACCAATGTCCTAATTATCCTGTTTTACCTAACAGCTGGGTTGCTGGGTTTTGACAGTCCGGTGTAACATTGATTCAAAGCAGGGCAGTGTTAAAACCAAAGTGGTGGCAGCAGCACAATAAAGTGTTTCAAAGAGAAAGCTTCCAGAACAACAAGGCAGAGAGGTGTTGGGTGAAATTTTGCGGTTCAAATAGAAGGAAGGTAATGTTTATCGTTCAACACAGGACTCAAAGTGTGCAGTGAAATTTTGTCCAGCAGTGTCACTCTTTTTTTGCTATATTGCCATATTGCCGAACGCACCGATTTTTTTTTAGCAAAGAAGTGATAGTGTAATGCAAACGAAAGTTGGTTCCTTTTGGACAATAAATGAATAAAATCAAGCCTCAAATGCACACACGCACACACGCATGCACGCACGCTCTCTCTGTAATTTAGCATATGAGTAAGCAAACTGAAACTTGAAATGGCCAATTTTTGTTTAAAACTGCTGGGGCAGCTGGTTACATGTTTTAACATTAATAAATCTAGTGCAGTGCCTTTTTGGAGGGTGTGCCTGTTGAGAAAGGGCTGATTGCTGGTTCCCAGTATTTTTTTCCAAAACTTTATTGACTATAAGCATGTTTCAATCAGTAGCGGTTCAGCAGAGATTCGGTGTGTCCCCCTTTTTTTGTCTAGGAAGCGATGTGGCCCAGGTGGTGGACGCGGGGAGCCTGGCTCAACTAAGGTAAACTTGTAGTTTTAATGATTTACTCTCCTGAGAGCACTTTGGGGATACACTGGCAAAAATCCCGAAGAAATTAACAAAATCCCCCACCTACGGTATTTAGTTTAACCCTCATGTTGTCCTCGGGTAAAATTGACCCGTTTTCCTATATCAAGGCTCTTTATAACTAACCAATTGTAATTACCCAAAATAACGTGATTGTTTCTACACAACACTGTTTGGGAAGTACAAATCTCTACTTTCATTAATTTTGGGGTGTCTTATTCAATTTTAAAGCATTTGAAAAACCAATTTAAGTGGTTTTGAAATCGTATTGAGTAAAAGGTGACATATTCCAGTCAGTGATTAACAGACATTCCTTTAATTTTAGTCTAAATAATTCCTAATTTCTGCTTTTCTAACTCAAACATTAGGTATAAGTTCCTATAAATTAAGTTTATGGACAATAAATTCCAAAAATAACTGTAAAACTAAAGTTAAAAAGTTGTTGAAAACGTCAAAGAAATGACAAACATTCAAAAAAGCTTAAAAAGTGTTGAAAAAAAAAAACATTGATAAAAAGCGCCAACAAAGGTGCAGAGATGAACAGATGCAATAATAAGATATACAGTGAACGGGAGCTGGGAGAGATGCCTCCTCATTTTCCTGGCTGTCAAAGTAGATCTGGAATGTTTAGAGGGTCTTGACTAGTCAAAATAAACTCTTGGCATTTCCCTTTGACCCTCCCGGGCAAATGCCACAGTATTTCTGGCCAGCCTCAGCGATAATAACATTAAATAAACACAGATTACTGCAGATTAGAAGGTGTCAACACCCCTCCTGATCCAGGAGAATTTAACAGGACCACTGTCTGTGGCTCAAGGTCTCTATTGAGGGTGTGTGATTTTGCATGTATACAGAATTTCACCGTCAGCCTTTTTACATGTCTTGCACTGTCAAGTAAATAAACAAAAGTAGTTTGCCCCTCCCCCACCCCCGTGTGTATGTGTGTGTGTGTGTTTGCGTGCGTGTGTGTACATGTCCTATTCCTGGATGAAAGTGAGCAGAGAGAGCAGGGCTGGATATCGGGGGAGAACTTGATTCCTGGTCGACCATCCCCCTCCCTAGGGAGACACATTTTGTCCCAAAAGGAGAAATTAATACACCAGCTATCCTCAACTCTCCCCTCTCTCTCCATCTCACTCCTATTCTCCTCTCCTTACCTTCCTCTCCATGCATACACAAATTACTTGTCCTGTTAAGCCCATCCCTCCTTTGAAGGACGACAAGGTTATGAAAACCCCTCCAAAACGAATGTTTTCTTTATGTTTTACTGTTTCTAGACATACTGTATGCTCCTGACATATCCTCACATCCTCATGTGATGGTCTATATTTGGCACTGCCTATGGTGGAAATGGGTGGGAGGTCAAAGGTGAGGGGAAACACTGAAACTGATCCTCCCACCCTGTTGGCTTTCCCTTACTTTTCAACCACTGCTGAAGTGAACCTTGAGCAAGACACTGGATCCTTTCCAGCTACAGGGCTGCTTTTGCGGTAGGGGACAAGCGGAAAGAGAATTTTCCAACAGCGATCGATAGAGCATCATATTATCCTTCATTCTTAGCAACTCTAACTAAGCGCCCTCTTACTCCTTCCTCCTTCTTCTGCTTGTCATCTGTGTCACACGAGGAAGCCATTCCATTGAAAAAATAAAGCCCCTGCGTGGCAGGAAAGAAGGTTAAAGCACTTGACAAAGCTTGCCTAGAGCCACAGAAGACATTATACAACAGTTTTCACAGGCTGAGTAGGACTAACCGTGACCATTAATCTGATTTTGATGTGTTAAATTCATGGAGCTCCACTTAACTTGAGCAGAGCCAATGAACAGACAGCTATGTGTTCAGAATAATAGCAGTGTGTTTAAAAAAGTGAATGACGCTCAAAATCCTTAGAATAATTTTTATTTCCATAATATCAATGCATTGGGAACACTGCTTATTCAATTCCAAATCAAAACATGATAAAAATTGATCAAGTTTGTGTTACACCTTTACAGAAAATGAAGAAAAATGAATATTAAGCTGTTCAAAAAAAATAGTATAGTATTTGCATTTTTATTTACAAACTCAAACATTTACTGTATAAACTGAAAAATGTCTCATGGGTTTGCTTTACTTTGAATCACTGCACTATAGTTAGGGCGAACCATTATTTATGAGAAACGGCTTCACATCTGTGTTGCATGGAGCCGACCAACTTCTGGCGCCTGTGAACAGGTATTCCAGCCCAGAATGATTGAACTACACTCCACAATTCTTCTGCATTACAGGGTTCGGCCTCAGAAACACATTTTTGACGTCACCCCAGAAGTGTTTCTATGGGATTGAGGTCCGGGGATTGGGCTGTAGGCCACTCCATCACTCAATCTTGTTCATCTGGAACCCAATTCTTTTCTCTTGTTAAAGACCCATTTCAAAGGCATTTCCTCTCCAGCATAAGGCAACATGACCTCTTATTTTATATTTTGATATATGAAACTGATCCATGATCCCTGGAATGCAATAATAGGCCCAACACCACAGTATGAGAAACATCCCCATAACATGATTTTTGCACCACCATGCTTTACTGTCTCTTCAGTGAACTGGGGCTTGAATTCAGAGCATGGGGGTCATCGGACAAACTGTCTGCGGCCCCTAGACCCAAAAAGAACTATTTTGCTTTCATCAGTCCACAGAATGTTGTGCCATTTCTCCTTTGGCCAGTCAATGTGTCCGTTGGCAAATTTCCACCTATTCAGTACATGTCTTTTTTTCAGCAATGGGACATTGATTCTATCTTATAGTCTTCTTCTGATCGTAACAGTACTCACAGGCAGTGTTGGGCAAGTTACTTTTAAAAAGTAATTGGTTACAGTTACTTCTTCCAAAAAGTAACTAAATTAAATACTCAGTTACAAATTAAAAAGTAACTGCTTTCTTCAGAAACTAACTAATGCGTTACTTTCAAGTACATTTTTAA
>NC_045746.1:2616119-2617535 GCF_008692095.1 Etheostoma spectabile
GTGACCCCACCTCCACCCCTCTTTAATGGAACTAAAAATACATGTGCATGTTCAATTATTTATGATAAATCTGGATATTATAATGAAATGGACACTTAATACATTATTACACAATACAATTTTAACAGAAACAATTTACACACATCTAAACTGTTTTAATGTTGCTGTGGGACAAAGTGAGACTAGCCTCCAATCAAATGCCATGTATGTAGATATTGTGTCTAGTGGATCGATAAAAATAACAACATAGATGTTTTGGAACTTTTGATATTTTGTTACCAGGCCACAACTGGGCAAAATTAAATAATGCTTGTTAAGCACTATAGCAAAAAAAAAAATACATATATATATATATATATATATATATATATACACTCTTTGTAGTGCAAATAACGTAAGTGGCCTGATGTTTTTACTTTTACGCTGGTGTGTGCGTCAAGCCGGCGTGCGTGCGTGTGATAGCGCGAGGGAGAAGTGAGAGAGTGACAGCAATTAGCTTCGGAACAAGTAGCCACTCTAGAGTCGTAGTGCATGTGTTTTCTGACCACGGTGGAAAATCTTTAGCGGGAAAAGTCCCCCCCCCCCCCCCCCCCCCCCCCCACCCCCCCCCCCCCCACCCCCCCCCCACCCCCCCCCCCACCCCCCCCCCACCCCCCCCCCCCCCCCCCCCCCCCCCCCCCCCACCAACCCCCACCCCCCCCCCCCACCCCCCCCCCCCCCCCCCCCCCCCCTTGGTTTCATAACGCCATACCTGTCTCTCGATGACTGACTCGCTTGTGTTGTTCGCTGTTTGTTGAGTTGTGACTTCAACTATGCGTGTTTTCCAGCACCCGCTCAACTCTACCTCCAATTGGTTTACCATGAAATTTTACTCAACCTCAGCCAATCGTCAGCATTTATGCGCTTGTCTTGTGCACGGCCCACTAACCAAGGAAGGAAAAAGTATTTGCCTCTCGGCTCAGAGATCTAGTTGGTCTGATGAAAAAAACAACTTCAATTATAGGCAGTAACGGTAACGGCGTTATTAAGATGGGAAGAGTAATCAATTAGATTACTTGGTACTGAAAAAAGTAAGTCTGTTATTCCCATCCCTGCTCTGCTCACAGGTAACTTCTTTGATTTTCCTGGAGTTGATCATTGGTTGAGCCTTTTGGCTATTCTTCCATCCATTCGAATGGTAGCTGACCGTTTTTTTCCCACGTCGTTCAGACTTTGGATGCCATTTAAAGTGATTTTAAATCATTTTTGCTGAGAAGCCTATAATTTTCTGCTCTTCTTATAGTGTTTTCCGCTCTCCAATCAACTTTTTGCTCAAAGTCCGCTGTTCCTCAGAGCAATGTCTGGAACAAACTATTTTCAGTGTGAAATGCACTATAACTACCATGCACAACATTTGCTTCCTTCCTTCCTTAAATA
>NC_045746.1:2617545-2627992 GCF_008692095.1 Etheostoma spectabile
CTGACACCTGTTTCTTCACAGAATCAATCACCTCATTAATGAAACAAAACTGCATTTATTTTGAAAATGCCCCTTTCAATTGAAGATTCAATTACACAGAATGAGTAGCCTGTTTGTCATTACTGTTGGGTCTGTTGGTTTTCTATCACTCTACAACACTTACTAGTAAATGATTTGCCATGTAGAAACATAATTTCTACCAACAAAATATGATTTATGAGGTTAGTGATGCTGGACTGCTATTATTTTGAACACAACTGTACGTAATATTCAAGAGAGAAGATTTTGCTAACTTCTCAATTAGCCGGTCAGGAGGATCAGCACAGAGCTACTCATAAAACAACTACTTGTAAAGGCATTTCTCTCCGCTCCCCTAATGCAGATGATACTGAGCTCAAGTGTAAAAACGTCATGTTATAATTTTGCTTCACATCTCTGCTCCTCCTTTGTAATACTTAAATAATGCATAACCAGTATATTTTCACCCTCCTTAGAACCAATCAATCACTCTGGCTGGTCAGTGCTCTGTCTTCACTGCTTTTCCCCTCGATCCATATGCACTATTACAGTACATTCAGGCTGGGGTCCAGGGGAACACTGTACTGAGCCAGAGACCAAGATGAAGTATGGCAGCTAAAGCAAAGATAAAGACATGACATGGCTGGTTGGGTTTCCACAGTGCTGGTATTAGTTGGCAGTGTGACCTGATTGGGGACTTGGGTTCCACGCCCCCCCTTAGGAACACCTGCTGGGATGAATTATGGGCTAAAACAGTATGTGGTATGTAATGGTCTACAGTTTATGTGGCCCTACCTATGGTAGAAATGGCTGGGAGGTCAAAGGTGAGGGGAAACACTGAAACCAATCCTCACACTTTTTTCTCTCCCTGTTGGCTTTAAAGAGATTACATTTCAATCTCCATTAGCAAGCATCTGCCCTGCTAACGTGCACTTGAGCAAGACACTGAATCCTTTCCAGCTCAAGTTGCTGCAGTATGTGACACACAGGCCAGGTGTAAAAGTGGAGAAAGACTTTTTCCCACATGTGGACACATATAGGGAATAATAAAATAAAAACCCATTGTTGTTATTATTAAGGTAGTCCTTCTATTTTGTGACTTTTAAAAAAGTGTACTTTTAAAATAAAACTAAATAGCAATAAAGCTTTTAGTGTATTTTCAGTCAAAAAGACAAAAATCTTTGAAATGACACTGGTTCTTCCCCTTTAAACTTCTGTTATAACTTGTATTATGTCCCTGATGAACTGTTGTCCTCACAGGAAGCTCAGCAGCCCCAAGACATCTTGACTCAAAATGACCTCTTGTCTCCAAAACTGTATCTTTAAAATTCCCAGAGCACAAATCAGCCAAAATCATCTTCTCTGAGTTCCTGCCCAATCCAGTCACTCTGGATTTAAACTCATTAGCAGCTCGACTGGATGTTGGTTCCTTCTTCACACACATCAAAAAAAATGCCAAAGATGTTCCATCAAAGAAGCATTACCTGGGTACGGCACTACTGGTTTGTCTACAGTAGACTCTAAATACACCAGTACTAGGTACTAATTACTACCAGTCTAAGGTAGTCCCAACATTAGGAGTATGGGTTTATTTAAGGTCTCTAGAATTATGCATATTTCACTGACTAAGTAACCAAGGTGTGATCTGGGGAAAAAAACAGCAAGAATTAAATAGTGCCACTCAGCCAGGCATGCCAAAACACTTGTTTATGCACTTACAATATTTTAATAGAAAATAATCCCAAAAAATTAAATAGCAAAATGTGGTGTCAACATAAAACAGCGCTTTCAAGCAGGAGAGGTGAATTCACTTTGCGGTGAGACGCTTGTTTGTTCCTTGGGAGTGTTTTATTTCAGACCACCATCTTTTTCCTAAACTTTTCTAGTCGTTTTGGTGCGTATAAACATAACTGTCATTGCCACATGATGTTCACCTTTTCTGGCTAAACTCTCACAGTCACCTATTGGCGGCTTAAGAACTGTGGCTGGTAGCCGGCATCCCGGAGCTCTGTAGCGGCTAACAGCTACAACCAGCAACTGCTGCTCGGATTTTATCATTCTATCGCATTCTATACTATTCTATTCTATTCTATGCATTTTGTCCCCACCGGGAATAAAAATAATTCAGCAGAAGCAGGGATATGTATACCAGAAAGGGGGAAATTCCACGCATCCCCTGGCATATCGCATCCTGATTGTAACTAGCAAACTTTTTTTATTACCTATAAAATATTCATTTTGTTTATGAAATTATAATTTCCCAGTCAAGCCAAACCCTAAACAAATTTTATGTACTCTCACATGACAAAGAAAAACAGTAAATCATCACATTTGAGAAGCTGGAACAAGAAAATGTTGACATTTCAGCTTAAAAAATTACTGAAACATTTAACCAGTTATCCATACAGTAGCCAAATCAATGTTCTTCAATCAACCAACCAACTAATTGTTCAATTAACTAACTTTTAACTTGTGCATATGACCATTATTACTCATTTATATATTTTATTCATGTTTTTATCCTCCATATTTTTCATAAGTCATAGATGATCTTGCCTACTCACAGAGCCCTTTTAAGAAAAGTCATGACCAGCCAATGAAGACTGAGAAGAAAAAAGGGGAAGAAACTGAGTGGCAGTGATGGAGGGGAAGTCAATTACACAGGGCAGTATAGCAAATGAGAGATTATATTCCCACTCAGGAGGAAAGGGAAGGAGGGAATGATGGAGGAGAGGGAGAGAGAGAGAGAGAGGGCAATTGGACCATAAAGGATTCTTAATGGAGCAGAATTTACACAACCTGCTGAGGTGAACAGATAAAAAAGCAGCTGCGGAAAATGAACAAAAAGCATCCAATCTGCAGTCCTGAGCAGGTTAAAAACCCCACTCAAAGTGTCAAGTAGCTTTCCCCTTTCATGGTGCCACCTACCTCTCAACTCCACCCTTCTTTCTTAGTCATCAATAAAAACGCATTCATGCGTTGACTAAGAAAGCAAATAACAAAACAAAAAGCTTTTTTTAGACTAAAATAAAATAAAAAAAGGCCCAACACCAAACGCGTTAGTGGTTTTTGGAGGACGTCAAGGCGGGGGGGGGTCTGAAAAACCAGACCGGACTGTTTCCATGACCCAGGTGAGAAACTAGATTAGCGGGCTCAGACCGGGTTCAGAGAGAGGGAATACTGCAAGGATAGAGGGAACACATTCAATCAACACGCTGTCTGAGCTAAATGAGTTTAATAATGTCAGAAAGGCAATTCACCTTAAATGAAAAGCTTGCAAGTTGCATTTTGTGTGCAGCACTGTTAGCACAAAAGATTTGTGAAGAATGAACTCTAGCCATATACAGGAGATATTTCAAAGCCTCTTTGACCAAACCATCAGTGGAGAGGTTATGGAGAGCATTAGGGTGCGAGCCCTGTTGTCGGTATCTCCCTGCACATCTATAAATAATGTGGCTTTACGCTCAAGCTTTTATAAACCAAAACCGTCTTTGGGGCCATAAAAGGTTAAAGTGAAGGGATTGCCACACACCATGGAGACTGAAGGCTTTATCTGGCAAAGATTTATCTGACATAATAAGTTTACTTTGGAAATTTGCAAAGCTACTGTTCAAGATCAAAGGGAAGGAGGGAGAGAGGAAGAAGTCGGTGTCCAACCAAAGATCATTTCTTTAAAGGCATAAAACATTCGTATTAATAGCAGCAACAGATTAGCAAGCAATAAAGTGCTCTCAACATGCTTCAATTACTGCGGAGTGATGTGTTTTGTTTAAGTTTACATCCAAAAGTGCAGCTTGCAATAAAGATATCTTAAAGTGGTACTCAAGTGATTTAGTATGGAAGTTGCATGAAGTTGGGTGACTCAAGAGACAAATTGAATGGCCAAAATGGAAGCAGCAGAGGCCCAGGTATCCTAACTTTTGGTTCCTTGTATGGGTAAAACTCAATGGACACTTGATCCTAAACTTTCTAAAATAACACTTGATCTGAGGTATTGTAGTCATTACATTCCCTCCTGGTAGACTCTGCACCTTAAGTTTGTAACACATGCTTTCTGGAGACTTTTATCCGTAGAAAAACAACAAAATCAGCCATTTATTTTCATAACTTTGTCTGACGCACCCACCGTTGCGTCAGACTAGTTTCTAGTTTCTAGTTCACCACAGATCCTGGAGGGAACCGGCTCCAACTACCCTACTGTTTCCAGTAAGTGACAAAATAACGTCCACATTTCCCTGTTTACATGTTGGGATTTGTACAGTCACAGAGTGTACAAATAACAATATCACATAAGACATCTTCTAAAAGTATACATACTGGGAACTATTCTCCACAGAAGGCTAATACTTGGGCACACCTAAAAAATTATCGTTTTTCCTCTCTGCTCCTCACACCGGGGCTTCTCGGGTGCTGCGAGCAAATCACTCCGCCCAAGAAACATTGCTTCGCCTTCTATGGTTGTCATGCGTGCATAGTAAACAAGTCACCCTATCGGCAAGGCTCATCAGGAGAAATATTCATATCTGCTAATGCCGATGATGATCATTTTAAGCTTTTGTTAGCCGATACCGATGTTGTGCCAATCCCTCTGGCTGGTCAGTGCTCGGTCTTCACTGCTTTTTCCTTTGATCCATATGCACTATTACGGTACATTCAGGCTGGGATCCAGGGGAACGCTGTACTGAGCCAGAGACCAAGATTCAAGTATAGCAGCTAAAGCAAAGATCATGACATGGCTGGTTGGGTTTCCACAGTGCCGGTATTAGTCGGCTCAGCGTAGTGTGACCTGATGTGGGGGTTGGAGTTCCACACCCCCCTAAGGACCTCCTGCTGGGAGGAATTATGGGCAAAAACAGGTGGCCTCACAAATGGTCTACAGTATATGTGGCACTACCTACTGTATGGTGGAAAGTGGTGGGAGGTCAAAGGTGAGGGGAAACACTGAAACCAATCTCTTTGAATGTTTTCGCTCATCTGCCACCCTAGGACCTACAGTAAAGCTGAATCCTTAAGTTAAATAAAAGAGAAGGGATTCAATGGTCTTGAGCTTTTACTGTGAGTGAGTGAAGGGACCATGACAATAAAAGCGTCACTTAACATTTTAAATGGTCCACACACCATTTGAATCAGAGCTTGGTGAACGCAAAAATGTAGTGTCACCTAAGCAACAAAGTTGTTTTTCACAGCTCAACAGGAGTTTACAGAAACACTATTGTCTCTTTTAAAAGGTTTCTGCGTCCTTACCCATCCCTCCCTCCCTTTTCTTGGTAGTGTAGAAAACAAGGCTTTTAGTTGAGTCTTTTCACCTAACTAATGCCTGGTTTCCAGGAGGAGGAGAGGAGAGACTCAATGACAGCTCTGAATTAGTATATGACTGTTACACTTGCAGGAGTGAATGTGTCTTGTCCGCAGGAGACAGTTGTAAAACAGTACAATAATGTAACCTAAACCATTCAGAGGGCAGGATGTTAAAGTTACCCAAGACCTTTATCCAGGGGGAAATATTTCTCTATTAGGACGCATCTTATGTGCAGCTGTGACAGCAAGAAGAAGGGGTTTGGAGTGTGGTGAAACTTAAGTGGGTGCCCGTGGAGAGACATTACAGCGGAGAGCTATTTCACCCCTTACCCATTCACGCTCCAACACACACCTGTGAGGAGAGGCTCTCTAGAAGCTGTGCATCTGTTCCAGCGTTCCCTATTACAATGAAGGACTAATTAAAGGATCAAGGGAAGTTAGCACAGCAACCTACACAGCAGTGTAGGGCTCAATTTAATTACAACAGATCAACGCTGCCTTAATTGAGCTTCATCGTACAAAGAATTTTCCTTACAAATGGCACAGCTCTCAGCAGGGTGAGCGCCTCACATGTAATTAATCAAAACAGATGCACAGCCCAGGTTAATACAGTATCATGGGAATGATGCACTCAGCTAGACATATGTGCACTAAACATATATCATGTCAAAGTGCAAGGATTTAAAAAAAAAAAAAAGCCTAGTAAGATTTTAGTCATAGGTACATTTTTCAATAAGATGGCGGCATAAAACAGGCCATCACTGAGGCGGCTCACTTTCAAAGTCAGTCCAGCTCCGTCTTTGAGGCCGTGGCATCTGATCTGGGCACCTCAGAGCACCTGCCCTGCCTCTCTGACAGAGAAATAACAACAGTGGCAGAGCTGCCATCAAGTAATGTCAGGGAGAATGTCACCCACAACTACCCTGCAAAGGCCATTGCCTTAATGAGGAACTCGCAGGGTGGAGGCAGTGCACGACATGTTAGTTCTATTTGTGCTGCAAGATGTTTGCAGTCCCATGGGAACGGAAAGGGAAGAAACAAATAAAGAGAAGTGAAAGAGCTAAAGGACAAAGTGAGACTAGCGTTTGCTGCTCTGCACTCACATTACAATAATAATGTGCCAACAGTATATATGATAATAACACATACGAGAAGCACTGCAGTGGGATTTCCCTCTGTTATAAACACATGATGGCATTGGCAGGCAGACTGCTGCCCTCTAAACAATGACACGGAAAACACGGACTGGTCCAAGGAGCTCCCACACATAATGCTCTGTCCATTATGTGCCAGACACAGCTGGAGGACAGCTGCTGGGGCACAACTGTCCCGGGCTTCACGTAAAAAAGACAGTGACATACATTGACATATACTGACACAGTAAATATTAACTGGGTGAACTTTAACTGTAAAGGAGACACTTAGGCCTACCATTAACACTAAGCGTTATGATTATTCTTTAAGGTATTAAAGAGGTTAACTTTGAATCTGAAATGGGTGCACATGTATTTAAATGACAATTCAGTACAGTTTGGTGTAGACAAATGAGTGCTGTGTGTTTCAGCAGTCTGGAGCTCTTAGAAACAGCCTTTGCTACTAGTGGGCTCTTACTTTTCCAGTGTTTACATGTTGTATACATTATAGAACAGATGGGACACGGGGTACTTTAAAGCCCTGACTGAATACTTTGTACAGTTATAGGGCGTTGCTTTAGTTTGAGCTCTATGTTGAGTGCATGTTTAATTGGTGAGATTATTCTTCATCTGGTTTAAAAGCTGTCACATAATGGGTTCACAATGGGTTCAAGTTTATATTTTATTTTACTAATGCATTATTTAACTCACCTGTCAGAAAAATGCTGCGACAAACAAGTCCAGTCAAGTTTTTAACCATTATGAGTACATTTATTTATTTTTAAATCAAACTCAAATGCAAAAAAATGATGCCTGCTGATAGTCACACTTTTAAATGAATCAATTTGCAGTATGTATCTTTTTTTCTGTAAACTGGCATGGTTGACAAATGAGTTTAAATGATGGAGAGGTTTATATGGTGGCCGAGTCGGTTCAACACAAATGTTTCAATACAAACGCTACAACACAAGTACTAAAGCCACAACACAAAAGCAAGAGCTACAACCCGAATGCCATAATAGTAGTGAGAGTCCACGGAGCCCGGTGTCAGCTGAGAAATTAAAGTTATTTCCAAATTGCGCGCAGTTTATAAACTCTGCCTACAGATTTGTAAACTGTGTGCACGATGAATGTATTCTGATATGCCAGCTGGTGTTAGACTATATTATCTTATGTTAACCTCCACCATAAATTCTGTCTTTTTTAACAAAACCAAATACAACTACCTATTAGGACCTTAACCAATGAGTTGTCACACATTATATTGTCAGAATTAGAAAAACAAAAGCTTAAATCGCTGGGAAGCCAGGCTAGCAGTATGGTCTTCATTTGCTGCTGTGTAGAAAAAAACAAAATCTGAGAGCAAGGATTGCAAATCCATGCGCAGAGTTTACAACTCAGATTTGATAATGGGCTTTTTTTCTCAGCTGACACTGCTCAGTAGAAACTCACTTCTGTTGTGGCTTAAAAAAAAAAGAAAAAAAGTAAACTTCCGTTCTGGATTTAACATTAGTGTTGTAGCTCTTGCATTCATGTTGTGGCTTTCATATTTGTTTTGTAGCTTTTAGCTATTTGTGTTGAACCGTCTCAGCCATCAAACAAACCTTTCTAGTACATCATTCACACATCTCCATCATTTAAACTCATTAGTTAAGCATGCCAACTTGCAGAAAAAAGAAACATATTGCATAGTGCATTTATAGGTATGACTATCAGCAGCCATTAAAAAAGTTTGCATTTTTTACATGCCAATTAACCGTGTGGATGTGGACAAATTCTATTTAATACCCAGAGTCCTCCTGATTATTTAATCAGATGCCAGGGGAAATTGAACAAAAGACCCCGTGGTGTGATGATGTATGGGATATGACCGTGCTAATTGCAGCATAAGCAACTCTGCTTGGTTAATTGGAAAATTCATCAAATGACTGCTGGCATATAGGCTACTGATCAAAACACATGATTGGAAAACAAGTCTAATGTTGACAATCTCGCAGCATGTGGCTTCGCTCACTAAGAGACTTTAAAAAGTTTAAGTTGGAAAAAAAGAAGCCGTTTAAAATGTGCTTCATTTGGTCACTTAACAATAAATTAAAAATAAATAAAATAAATAACGATACACTCACATGAATGCATGGTAGATGAATGCCCATCCTCTTGGTCTTTCCAGCACGTTGTACATGCAGTTTTGCAACTTTCTGCAGCGTTTGTTTGAAGCGGACGAGTTGGCCCGGGGTCCGGGCGGCCCGGGCAGCGGGGTGCCCAGCAGACCTGTGCGGTGAGACGGGTGTCCGCGCTCCGGGCTGGACGGTTCACTTCTCTCCGTGTGGACAGCGGTGAGAGCCACAAACTCTACCCGCCTGTCGTCGTTCGGATCTGGGGGCACCAGCATTCTGATGCCGCCGTTGTTTGACGGACTTCCTAACATCAATCTGGCACAATTAAACTAGCGCAGAGCAAAGTTTTGACCAAGTCATAGTCCGTCTTGTCATAAAGTGGACTAAACTAGACAACCGGTCAAAACGCATGAGCATGCTAAATATCATCCATGCTATTTTTCAGCCTAGGTTTTATAACGCAAGATTTCAAAGTTATCTGTAAATCAAATCGCGGTCGCAAAAGAACAGATTCACAATACTTGGACAACTGTGACGCACTGAAACGTGACATTCAGCGATCATTGTTAAGAGTCAGATTAGCGGGGTGCAGAGAAGTAATGACACATGCACTAAGTCCAAGAACACAACAAAAAACCTGTCATCACTTTGCAGAAACAGACCCAACTGACCTCAATCAATAAAGCATGTTACCATAAATACTCTTTAAACAAGGATGGATCTGTGTCCTCTAAACCAACTATATCCAACTACAGTCTTTCACCAAGTTCGTCTAAGCTGCTCCTGTAGTTTGAATTGACAATGTGAGACTCGCCACAGCCGCTAGCATCAGCCTGCTCTCCCCTCCCTGTGCGTCTTTCTGGTCCAGCGATCCTGCGCTCTGGCAGGCGGGGTGGAGAGCGCAGAAGTGAAGACCATCAGTATGATGTCAAGAATCGCAGACGACCAACTCTTAAAGCCAAATAAACGCTTGCCGAAGTTCGAATCTGGGTTGTAAAAGCTCACAAAGATGAAAAGTCTCTTTCTGGTGAGTTGACGTTCAGAAAGAGAAGGGCTGGCGAGAGGCGAGGACGGGATGCACGCAGTGACGGGGCGAGGATGCCCAGACAATGATGTTCTTGTTAATAAAGCTTTCCCGGAAGAATGAGGACATTTCTGAAAGAGTTGATAACTTTGATAAGAACTGACCATTGTGCTAATGCACATAAAGGCTGTATAACTATTATACTTAATCCAAAGAGTTTATAAGGATCTAAGTGCCCCAGATTCCTCATCTATGCCTTCCAAAACATCATTTTAAAGGGTCAGGAATTTGAAGTAACAAAAGTTTCTTTCCTCCGAAATGAAAATGTCACTTGTGTTTATTGTGGGAGGGGAATCCATGGCTACAGGCGTTTGGGACAGCAGAGACAGGTGCAGGGGGAAACAGCGACAGCACCTCAGTGGCCAGAGCTTTCTAAATCTATGACTGTGACACACACGGAGGCTTGTGGTTATGACACAAATACTGGAGTTATGGAGTACTGTGCCCTGTAGAGAGACCATCTGTCAGAGGGCCTCCAAGGAATGCATTATTAAGGTGGTCCCCAAACTCCCGCTGGCCTTGGTGTATCATCTGACCACCAAAAGTGACATTAGCAACTGCCAAGGTAGTTCATATGTGTCTTTGAACTGATACATACAGTACATACATACATTTGAGTGTTTCTGTAAACAGAAACACTCAAATGTAAATTCCTCAGGAGGAAAAAGCAATGAGGAGTTAAGAGGAACACAGCTGTTCTCTTTCCCCAGTACCTCATCGCTCACATCTCTGGTCCCCCACTTGAGTGAATCATTGTTTACTGACAAAATGAAAGTATAATATATTAAAAGTAATCA
>NC_045746.1:2628002-2634270 GCF_008692095.1 Etheostoma spectabile
AAAAAAAAAAAAGACACTGTATTGCCTCCATCAAACAGAGAAACTGGTCATCTATCATAGACATGCAACATTGTAAAGGTTTTACAGTTTTCCACATCAACAGCAGAGGCAGGTCACTCGTGCTAACCATGTGCGTTCCTGTCCATTCTGGCTGCCGCAGGTCTGTGGAATGACGTGAGGGAAAGCAGCTGGAGTCTCTCGAGGTCACAAATCTAGACATTATTCCCAGGGCCTACTCCCATTACATAAATTAACATCACTAATCCTTAACTCTTTACTTCACACATCACACATAATGACTGATGGACTCACCGTTGACTATAAACTGTTGACAGCTGTACTACTTACAGCAAGGTATTAATACAAACTGGGGAATGTAAGTTGATATTTTTCAAATAGATCTTGTGTTGAAAGTACATTTTCATGTTGTTGTTTTTTTTGTCACATGTCAAAAAAAAATTCCATCACAGTTTCCCCTCAAGCCAACAGTCTTAAACCCAAAGATGCTTAACAAACCATGACATAAAACAGGTGAAAGCCGAAAGTCGTTACATTTGAAAAGCTGGAATCACAGAATGTTTGCCATTTTTGCTTGAAGCAAATAATTAACAGTATTAAAGTATTTTTATGACACGAGCAAACAAATCGATTTATCAAATAATTCTTTCTGCTTGCTAGACTTAACTACAAATGCAGGAAGCAGAATATGCTAAGGTCCTGAGCGCCAATCGCTTAAATAACCAACTTTAGAGGCACAATCCATGATGTAAAGGTTAAAAAAATTGTCACCCCTATCATGGTACCAGGCTTCTAAATTACTACCCACACAAAATGAAAATGCAGGGTAATAATTAGGCTATTTTCCCCAGCACCAAAATATAAATGACAAAAATTTAAGCAGACATTAAGCCCCATATTGATTGTTGGTTCTGGTTCCAGACAACCACTAAATCCACCCTACTCAATTTCTGATGCTGGTATAGCATGAAATAAACAACCTTTTTGTTTATTTCAGCAGTGTTTGGAAATTTAGGCTTAAAATTGTCTTATATTTAGATTGTGATTGGTTGGGAAGCACACAAGCTGCTGACTTTGAATTTATGAATGAAACTCTTGACTTATGAACTGAGTTGTAATTTACACGGTGATGAAAATAAGGACTGGTCTTTTAAGCAAAGGGGAAATGTCTTTATTTTCTTCTTTCCTAGAATACTAATGTAGATGTAAATGTAAATGTAAATGAAAGATAAAGGACAGAGGTAATCTAATTTGGGAAGAAGGTAAACTATTAGTAGAGTCTTGTGGAGCCTAACCACCCAATGATGAAAGGAGGTACTACTAGCTAAACATCAACACAACAGCATCCTGTACTGGGTTTCTCCCACTACAACTCTCTCTCTGTTAGCCTGGTCTCCTCTCTTCCTCCAGGCCTCTCCTCCTGTCCACCTCTAAACAGTCACAACCAGGCCATGGTGCGACGCAGGAAGGAGGTGTTGACAGACACGCCAGCCCTGCTCGTACACTAAGGGATTTACATTAAAGTTTCACAGAGGCAAAATCATGCACCCCCACTTTCTATAACAGTACAAGCACTGCTCCACTGTTAGTTTCACCCAGTAATCAACACTTGGAGCTCGGAAGAATATTCCAACATGGCCTCTGGGAGAAAGGCGGCCCCGTGACAACGCACAACAGCTGAGCAAGGTCAGACTGTAAATTCTGACTGTGGAACGGGTGGTTGAATGCACAAATGTATACAACCAGACCATGAAGAAGGGCTCACACACTTGTGTACATAGATTTGATGGCAGTGAGGGTGAAAGTACAGTCAGGGATGACCCAGAGCGGACTACAGGGGCTCAGTGTTGGAAGGCGGCTGTTGTGTTTCCCTAACGCCCACCTCTCCCCTCGCTGTTGTTTTTCCACTGCACTCCTCACTCCAAGCATTCACTTACGCCCCAAAGAGCCCGCTGAGCTCCGGGACTCGACAGCCACTCAGGGAATGTATGTGAACTTAAAAATACTCACATCAGCAATTGTTTGCTACACATAGTACAGTACAAACTCGCTGCGTCCAACCCCCACCAACCTTTTATTTCCTCTGCGCACTTGGACGTTTACTTACATTTCTTAATGGCTTTCCAAGACCCCACTCTTGTTTGCCTTTATTTCATCTCTTTTTTCTTCTCCTTTTAACTATGTTTCGTCCTCTTTGACATATTTCTTTAAATGGAAAACATTAGAGGGACCAAGAAAGGAAAGTGGAGGGGAGGGGGGCTGAATTGTTAATATGGGCTAATGTGATATGTCTGGTTATAGTCTTTGGAGAGCCAAAACTGTGCTGTGTCTGGAACAAGAACCCCCGCTAAAAAACACACTCCAAACATCATGTAGACACTGTAAAAATGTCAACTGACGTGAGGCAGTTTTCCTGTGTTAATCAATCTGCCATTCTGCAACATGAAGTGTCAACCACTACATTCAGTGACTGAGTCAGGAAATTACACTAGTTCACTCAGTGGCCCATTCATAGTCAGTCAAAAGATCCTTTGTAACTTATTACCACTCAAAGTGCTTTTATAGCAGTGACAGAGCACGCTCTTACTGGGAGTATGCAGCATTTTACTAACAACCATTCAGAGAAGTGGAGGGGACAGGCAAAAACAACCCTAACGCTGAGCTATTAAAATATTTAAGAAACAAACAAGTATCAGTATTGAAAACTGTTATAACTGGGCTGATTTAAAAAAAAAAAAAATACAGAGGTCAGATGACCTAATAGTTCAAGGTCCACAGGGTGAAATGATCAGTCTCCAGTCTATGGGGTGAGGCTGGATTAGTAATCAGGGTAAAATAAATTACATAAAGAATTTAAAGCTACCAGCGTTATTTGTTAACTACAAAAAATCCCTCTGGGTCTGAAGCCAAAATAAAAAGAGATTAGGAAAGAGTTCAGAGTAGAAAGTATGATTACAGTTTTCCTGAAGGATTCGTTTGGGGAAGTTTTTGCAAATGTAAGATACGCACATAAATAACATTAAGTCAACTGTAACGCCTGAACACTAGTGTTGCAGTGATGTAATACCATGTGAAAACTACTAAGTAAGCGAGCACAGAAGTTTAGCTGAAAGATATGAATACATTCTAGAAATAACTAGCTTATCACTAAACAGTTCAAATGACTAGCTATGAGTAATGGACAAACAGTTAAAATAGCTCAAAGTTGAAATAGTTACTGTAGCTAACGGTTGAAATTGTTACCTAAAAGTATTGGCTTAAAGTAACATTAACGGATAAATGGTCCAACATTCAGTTTCACTCCAAGGACAAGCCTAGAATAGCCTATAGGCTAGTAGCATGATTGCTGACCAAACCAATCCCTTAATATTTACGCTTAAAGTGTATGAAATAATTAACAGTTTTATATAATGAATATTGTTATAAATTTAGAGCATGCATTGGGAATTGATGAAGGGGTACGCAAGTTCATCTGAAAGGGCTGGGGGGGTAGCCCAGACCACAAAGGTTGGGAACAACTGCCTTTTATCATAACTGATAGCATCTTCATTCTCAATTAATACATGGGCCTCAATTCAGTCTTTTTTACTTGAATCAAACTGTTTAATACCCTTATAAACAAAAGTTGAGGATTTTAATACAATTTAAGGCTTTGTTTTTTTTCCTGAATCGACTGTGATGTAAAAGTTGTGAATATTTCACCATTCTGTTGCTGCTCCTTGTAAACAGAGATACATGATTCACATTATTCTTACAGATTTCTGAAACGCCAGGACCTGGGAAAATTTTGCATTGAAGTTTGATGGTGATTAAAAGAAACTCTCCCAACACCTCAGCAAGAGAGAAAAGAGGATCAAACACAAAGTGAATGTCCACTCCTGTTATGGATTTGTCCCTAACTTGGTGAGACCAACTGGTGCTGTGGCCCAATCACAAGGTGCAAACTGCAGCCATAGCAGTCAGCCCCAATTCATCTTGCCCAGGTTGCCTTGATCTGACCAGATGAGCCGGCCAAGAAAAATACCACCAGACAATCCTTTTCATGCTTGACTTAAGCTCAAACATTCTCACAATCCTTACTGCTCCTATTATAATAAGCCGAGCATGAGTCTGCACTCATTAATGCTGTTATTGTTCAGTGATTAAGTCGATTAAGAACGGGCCCTCCGGTTGACTCATGTTTACTTGTGGCTGTCTACTGGGACTTAACTAGACAATTGTGAAGTTAGCAGTTATGGATAAGGTAAAAACAAAACAAAGTGATACTCGCAACTTTGACTTGCAAAGACACTGACACAATGTTGAATGTGAGACATTTCACTTGGTGTAAAGTGGGACATTATGAGCCCCCTGCATCTCTCTGCCTACCTAATTTTCTGTTCCACCGTAATTACTTCTCTTCCTTTTAAGATTTAGGTCAGAAAAGGAATGCAGTCTGATCTCGCCGGAGCTGAGCAGTCTCCAGCCAAATAACTCGTGACTCTATTGTTAACCGCTTGCTCTTTGTAGCACATGAAGCTTTTCGAGCACTCGAGGGCAGCCGAAATAAGATTAGTGGTGTTCATATAGTCTGGTTTGGGTGCAACGTGGGCAAATATTGATTGCCGATTTTTGCATCTATGCTTCTTAAACAATGCCCCAGGTGAAAAAAAAAACCTGTGTTTTCTGCAATAAATCAGAAAAAGGATATCACTGGCATTTACAGTTTTGTTAGATCAGTGCTGCCCTCCCATGGCCATTTGGGAAAACAACACAAGCCTCACACTAAGTTTAAACCACCAATATTTTGTGTCCATAATTAAAATAAGTTTTGACCATTTTAAATACATTACAATACATTTTCTCTTATGATATTGCTTCTTAATCAAAGTTACTATGAAAGCAAAAGTGCAATATCTGTGAAGTATTTGTTCCATTTCCACTATACTTATTAGTGTTTTTGTGTTTGTGTCTGTACCTTGTTGGACTCCCCACCAACCCAGACCCAGCTAACTGGTAAATATTTACATATTAATAGTATTTAGTTTTATCCTAGTATTTTTAAATCTTTGTTGTCTTTGTTAAACCCTTGTTATACAGTATATACCAACACCATGGTCTGAGAGAAATAGCATTTTGATCCACTATATCACTGCTTCTCAACCTTTTCCCCAGTCTAGAATGTTATTTCATTTTTTTTCTCCTGACCATCCCCAACCATCTGGCGACCCCCAGAAACTTTCTTGCAACCCCCTTGGGGTTTTCTTCAAGAAAGCTTGAATTTCCCTGTCACCGCCCTCTGACACAGTGCTCTTTCATTTCCTCATTCATTCAGTCTAAATCAGGCGTGTTTTAGCACAGTTTGTCATCTGCAAGAACATGTTGGTTTATTAACCGTGTTAGGCAGACAAATGTTTTTTTTCTCGAAGATGGCATTTCCTTTTGTCGACAATCCCGTTGATGAAGAAGCTGTATTACTTCGCAGGGAGTACAACATACTGTATGTCAGGAGATGATATTGAGGCCCTGACTAGATAACTACCTATTTGACTGGTATCATTTGTCTTCCTAGTCTATCAGTTACGTACATAACTTTCTCTGTCTTTATATCAGTAACGTCTCCCATTGTGGACATACTCTTAGCAGATTATTTGTGTCACATTACGTTTTTTTTGCAAACAACAGTTTTCTTTACAACATTGGTGATGTGGAGCATATTAGTAAAGCGACTGTTGCAAAGTCCCAATAAGTGTGACTCGCTCGGAAACGTGTTTTAAATGTTTTTGTAGAGTTTCCTGGTGTGTGTAAATTCCTTTCAAACTAAAGATTATGAATTATGATTCTGTTGATGATGGTGCTTCAGCCTCAGAATGGGGATTAGTAGGCCTAGGACTTTTTTGCCCACAGCAATGCATCTAAATGTAATATACTTATGATTAAATATGATATTAATACACTAAATTGGAACTTACGCATTTACTCAAGCAGCAATTTTCTCCCACGCAAATTCTCTTTTTTGCAGCAGCCGCTGTGTTGGTTTTTTAACGAAAAACATGTTCAATCTCACTGTATGCGCACAAGTATTTCCGGCGACCAGTTTGTGGTTGTTACCATGGTGAATCGTAGTCTCATGGCTCCATTCAGGCAGCCTTTTTATAGTGGTGGTGCACATGCTTAACTCTGACTGAACCTACTCTGAGGTTTGAACCAACTCAAATCAGCTGTTATGGGACCGAAAACTCAAGAGTTTCCCATCTCAGGGTAAATCAAC
>NC_045746.1:2634280-2644689 GCF_008692095.1 Etheostoma spectabile
GGGTTAGACTCAGAGTTTGTTAAACCTCTTTCCTGAAACAGACCCCTGAACATGTGGCAGAATTGACAATAAAGTTGACTTTGATATTTTGGGCTCTGGTGGTGGGTTGTGTCTACCTGGAAATACAGTTGGATGCTGAATGGGTTGGTTCAAGTCTTATCTCTTGTTGTGCTGTTGCATTTCTCTGTGTCCCTGTCTACAGTCCACACACAAGTAAGGTGCTTAATTCACCTAAAATAAAACAACAAAAACAAAGATTAGTACTTAATAACACAGACTTAGAAAAATACTATAAAAACATGACCGTTAGACAAGTTATGTTTTTTATTTTTTTTCTCACAAACAAAATTGTTTACAAAAAGGAACGTCAAAAATAAAATTGTACCTATCTATTGCATGTCATGCTGGCAGTTTGAACTACATGCAAAAATAACAATAGTAACATTGATAATAATCATTACTGTACAAAAGATGGGGAAGATATGAGGCCAAACATAATCCTAAAATCAAAAGAAAAACCCTTGTATTGGAAAAAAGGGAGTTTTTTTAAAAGTGTGGCTTTTTTTTGTTCGTGTTTGTACATGAGACTTCAACCAGGGCACAAGACTCCAAAACCCCCTGGGTAGAGAAAGTTGTGTGAAACTGCATAGAAGCAGAGAAGACGTTTCCTGCTCTAAAGACAGAGGGGTGAAGAAAAAGTGAATGAAAGGAACATGGAAAAGTAAAGATGACTGTGGTGTGGGGGCTTGAAATACACCCCCCCACCACACACAAAACACACACACACACACACACACACACACACACACACACACACACACACACACAGACCCCCTAACATACAAGATTAACCTTATACAGTGAAGCCCTTAAAACACAAAGTCATGCTTCATTGTCAATGTCATAAACAACACAAAAGAGAAACTACATAAAATTATCATTAAACATCAAAGTCTCTCTCAAGATCCCTTAGATTGACTTGCTGTAGAAATGTGATATCTGAGGTATATGGCTTCATTTTATCAATCAACTACACGGGAAACAATAAAGAGAGTATGCTTCGTGTTTTCCCTGAAGGAAAGCAAAAGGTGAAGAATCCCTTGGCTACCTGCAGCCACAGATATGCCATGAGCAGGTCATGTTGACAGATAGACACTTTTCCTATTCATTTCCAAATAAAGAGCAGAAAGGAAGTTGCCAGGAATAAAGCATATACTTTTTTTTTCTTTTTTTTAAATCCTTAGGTTTGGGCAAGAGATGAGAGAAGGAATAGTTTAGTTGGTCTGTGGAGAGACTGGTGTCAGGGACTGTGGCAGTGGATGCATATTTCTGCTACAGATGTGAGTGACAGAAGTACAAGAGGTCAACAGTGCGTAAGCATGGATGCAACTTAACGTGTACTTTTGAAAGTCGATCAGTCCCTTTGTTTTTTTGTCCAGTGTACTACATTTACTACAAATAAAGAGCGTTACAAGATTTTGGGTCCCTCGTCTACAGGAGCAGTGCTTAAAATCAAGTTTATCAAGCATCCTTTGTCAAAGTTGGTAGGATCTGTCGGCATCACATGGGCTGGCATGCGTGTTGTGTGTGTGGGGAAAAGCTTCCTGGTTGGGCTCAGTCGGTGCTGACCTGCGTGACCTGTGTGTCAACTGTCTGGTTGGTGGACTGTATGAACATCGGTTGGGTAAGCTCCTGTCCAGCTGGCATCGTCACCTGCTGAATCTGATACAACTGCTGTAAAACAGAGAGAGAGGCAACTGATGTTTAACTGATGTGATCTTTCTTGGCCGGCGCAGTCTAGAAAAAAACGTTATTCTCATTGAGGCTTTTCTGGGTTATTATGAGATAAAATTATTTAATTTTTTATTTTCACTGGGCACGTTAGCTGGTTCACAGCTGGCTGTGTGCACTAGATAAAATGTTAACAAGCCAATAAAAAGAGCAAGTGAGTAAAAATAAAAGCTACTATATATAGCTGAAAATGTCACTGTCATTTGATTTATTAATGACATTGTTTACCTGTCCATCAGTAAACTGGTTGAATTGCTGCTGTCCTTGCTGTACCTCTGCCTGTGTGATCTGAAAACAAAACAAGTTAGATTAAAGAAACAAACAAAGAATGCTAATGCTTGGATATAAGATCATTGATTTATGAATGAGATTTCTGTTGCTATTGTGATTACCTGCTGGGTGTTGGCGAGAGTCTGAATCTGTCCTTGGACCACTTGCGCTCCAGACACAGGCTGGGCTAGACGGATGTATTGTAGCTGGCCTGTATTTAGTTGCACCTACACTCAACCAACACAAGGGGGAGACAAAGGTTGGTTTGGAGCAAAAGGTCATTCAAACACATAGGTCACAGCCATTTTCCCACTTAACACATCAGCAATGAGAATCATTCACTTTCCTCTGGTGAATTGTTAACTTTGTAAAACGTATGACTGATGATCCCCATTGAAGGGTGGATCATTCACTAAAACATTGTGTTTGTGCAATAACACAATGTCAAACGCCACATCAAACAGACTACTTCAGCCATTTCATCCACTGTTTGAGCTTCTTTGCTCTGGCACTAATCACCCCCAATTCCCATCACTTTTTTCAGCTTGATATTATTTCTTACTGGAATTTGCTGGATCTCTCCTGTGTTGGTGATGATCTGCTGCATGACCTGCATGGTCTGGCCTTGGGCTTGACCTGCCTGAGCTTGACCCTGGGCAGCTTGGACAATCTGTACCTGTTGGCCCTCACTCACCTGCATGGCCACAGGCGCACTCTAATGGAGAGAAAAGAAGAAAGAAAAGCAGAAAGAGAGACAAACAGAAGTAAGATATTAGTTGTTGAACAATAACTGGTAAAGACATGTAGTTTATGATTGACAGACACAAAGCGAAAAACCAGGAAATCACTAACTTCCCTGGAATAAGATTTTAACCAGCACCATAAAACTTATGTGTTCTAAGATTTTAAAAGTCTGTTCAAGATCATTAGGCAGGCCCAAAAAGTATGGGAACATGAGGTGACAATGCAGGTTTTGTGACCTCTTTGTCTTCTGTCTGTCACACTATCTAGGAGAGGCCACCTGATCTCATGCTGCAGTCACCCCTACAGGCCTCAGTCACTTGAGCAGGCAAAGCTCGTAGGCAGTCACCTACAGGGCTGTGGCACCAAGTAGTGGCCTCTGTTGGTGTGCCTGGTGAATGAACATATAAAAGCAAATGTGCATGTGTGTTTACCGTGATGGGTGTGCCCTGTGACTGCACCTGCACTTGCTGTAACTGCTGCATGGTGGCACCTTGCAGCATCTGATGGCCCGATAGAATAAAATGAGGAAATGAGAGAAAGACACACAGTGAGAAAGCAGCGATTGCAACAACTTAGTACGTGAATGTAAGCATGTGTGGAGTGTGCAGAAAGCTTAAATGTTAGAGCAGCAAACTGTGGCATATAAGCAGCAAATGACGATTAATGATATGATTAATAAAGAAGCGGAGGTGATATGTCAGAAACGTGTTAAAAAAAAATCATGGTGGAGTTTGGACAGGTTTTAAATGTATGTACATCACGGTGACATTTAAAGCAGCTCAATGTCAACTGTGGCACTTATGATAGTTGGTGACCTAAGAAAACAGAATTGGTAAAGTAAACCAGTGACACTGAAAGCCCTGCACATATAAATAAAGGGTATTTCCTGCCAACACTTTACACCATAGACCAAATCTGTTGTACCAAACAAGGCATGTACCTGATAGGTAGTGGCAAGCTAAACAGCTCAATTTTACACCAGAAAACACTTGTGATATGACTTAAATACCATCAAGAGGGTTACATTTTACACGCAATGCAAAACTGGGCAAAATAAATTGAATAGGTCGGTTGTATTGGCAGAGGGATTGAGATGAAGCTTCAAAGATTCAATTTGTGAATTTAAGCACTTCAACAAACCAAATGGCTTTTTTGGAAAGTCAAATATAAGACTTGCACTTATTCCCTGTGCTGCCTTGTAAATTGTAGATTTTTTTATTTGATTAGGGCAATGCATGTTAAACAAGATTCTGTACATTTCTGCACCAGTGTTAGCCAGTCAGCTAATTTTCAACTACAGTCCTAGTTACCAAGCCTACAATGGTGTCTACGTACGGTGAGTGTCAAACTGTGACTTCCCTGCTCTCAGCGGGGAATGCAGCAGTAGCAGTGCTAGTGAATCAGGCCAGGTCTAAACGAGTAGGACAGCTCAGCTAAAGACAGTCTGCTGAAGCAGCATGAAGCACCACAGCAGCCCAACAGCATGGCTACATAACATGCAGATACAAAGCTGCAGCAAGAGAGAGCACTCAGCAGCAAAGAAAGTAGAAGTAAGATAATTAGGAAGAGAGACAACTGAAAGATGTCCCAAAATTGCACCTTTGCTTTCTTACTGCCTGGTAAAAAACACTGTGATCAAGAGGGAAAACTCACTCTCCCCAATACTCTATGTGTGTGTCTGTGTATGAGTGTGTGAGAGAAACAGAGTGTGTTTTTGTATGTGTGCGCTAGGGACTTCGATCCAATAAGAAACAGCTACTGACTCCCAGTTTTTGTTTCTTTCTGCTCAATTCTATGCAACTGAAACAGTGAGGATGAGAAACATTGAAAAAGCGTACATGAAGAGTTCAACGAGCCTTTGATAATTCTGTTTTTTAGTTTTGTTTTTTTTTTATTATTATTAAGTGTGCTTCACTTATAAGGCAAAACGTACACTGCTTCCTATACAATTTCAGAAACACAACCATGATTCTGACACTAAGTGTGACATGTAAATATTCAAGGCTGTGATATTGCAATAATAGACAAGGACTGATAGCTACTGACCTATTGCTGAAAATTCAGCTACTGAATTTCAGCTAAGACTAACATCAATAAAGCTAGATGTGATAAAAAAGCCTTTTGCAGCATGATTCCTGTGACGGGGGTGGAGTTTAGAATGTGCTACTTAAACTACTTGGGAGATGTAATCTTCAGGTGTCACACAGACACAGAAACACACATGCACTCAAACTAAATATCCTTTTCTTGAAGTTCAGCGTAGGCTTCATTAGCTGGTAATTTGTGTTTCTGCTTGGGCAGTTAAAGCTGTAGTTGGTGTTCTTCTCCACATTAACCTTATTATGGCCTAGAATTCTCATAGCCAGCAGTTACCCTGTTATGTGATGTTAAAACAAGGTGTTAGTAATACCTGTCCTTGCTGTGACTGAGTGATGATGATCTGTCCAGGCTGGATGGTCGTTTGTGCGCCGGGCTGCTGGCCCTGTTGTGTACCCTGCACCTGTACAGCTCCGGGCTGCTGGGCCAAAGTAAAGTAGTACTGCACTGGCTCTGCTGGAGCTACTGACTGACGCATCTCTTCCTGAAGATGACACAGACACACACACACCAAAGAAGGCCCATCAGTCCATTACATCTCCATGAATTATTTTTGCAGGTGTAACGGTAGAAGAGGGCAGGTCTGATAAATAACTGATAGGATGTGGCTGTAGAGGAGTAATGTAATCTAGACATAAGATCTATTGTGAGCACCATACTGGTCAATACCATAGAGTGCAGGCCTGGCATCAGCCAGAATAATTTACACACAAAAAACATTATCAAACATTTGTGAGTCTACTGCATTATAGCTATACTAAAAATTACTAGACACTTATTGATGTACAGTATGTATGTAAACACTATCTCAGACCAATAAATGCAGTGTCAGAGTTGGTTGGCATTCAGTTTCCTCAGATCAGCAGGTCAGATGATTGCTGGCATGGCAGCTTGAAACACAAATTAAACTATCAGTAAGCATTGACCTGTGTCATTCTGCTTAATAACTGACTAATGAACAGGGCTTCATCTTGATGAGGTTTCTCCATCACCAGAAGCGTAAACAACCTTCTCCCAGCTCCATGACAACACAGCTGAGAGTGTAGGATGTTTACATGCCTGGAGACAGTCTACTTGACGACCAATTTAAATATCTTACTCCTCCATCTGGTATCCTACATTTGTATCTAGTACATCAATTTCTTGTTTGAGTAAAACTTTAATGCAATATGAAGTTGTCTGTAAGAGAAGGCACTCAATTATATCCTTACATACAACCTTACTTACATACAGATAGACATATCCGTATGCTCACTATAATTGTGCTTTTCGGTTACTAATTGTACAAACTAGTGTCATCGCTGGAATTATTGCTGGCTGGAAGAGGCAATAAGATGCTGCAAACATCTGACTGAAAGCCCTCGCTATAGAAACTCCAGCTTCCAGTCAAGGATGTTTACAGCACCTCAAGGTTGCCAACAATGGAAAAGCACCTGGGATAAAAAAAGTATTTTCCAAAAACTCCTCCAAGAACACCTTTGGAGACATTTGCTGTATGCCCCGTCACTGTGCAGCATGTGATTTCCTACCTGTCTTTTAGGTGGCTTCAGGTCATCTCGAGGCACAATGTCAATCAGGAAGTCAAACTGGTCAAACTTTGTTATGGCCATGGCAATGTCGTTCCTCTGTTAACATAACACACAGAGGGTCAAGAGATTAGGTCAGAATTTAATTATGCTGATTCAATATATCCAGCAACTCTCCTAACAAAGAGGCTACTGTGGACCTGAAACAAACTATACCAGGTATTAGCTTTGATATCTGAGGACAAGTTTAGAGTTGAATCAACTATTAATTATTTTAATAATCAATTGATTATTTGAGTCACTTACACACACAAAAATGCCAATTTGCTTTTCTAGCTTCTCAAGTTTAAGTATGTTTTGTTCAATAACTTTTGTTTTAACCAACAGTCAGTAAAGGTAATAAAAAAAAAACAATCAACCTAGTATCACAATCATACACCTGGATGATGTGTGATGGGTCCAAATGAACAGGAATGACGCTTTCTTGCCCTCATGAGCACAGGCTCTGCTGCTATACTCACTTCCTACATCCACAGCAGTGTGCTGTCTCTGTGGAATTTTCCACAGGATATTGGCTGTCAGGACCCCCCATTGTGGCCATCTCTGCACTAGAGGCTATTTATAGTAGCTTGATTAATATCTGGTAACACCAGGTCACATCTACACTTGTTCTATTGCCGTGCGTTGCTATGGTGACCTCAATTGGCGTGCCCTCTTCACAATAGGACTCGAGCTCTGTGTGTGTATGTGTGAACATCTGAAAACTGACTATGCCGTTCTTCCTGACAAGGAAATCACATGGGTTTCAATCATCCCACGTACCCAATGCATCGTCTGTGGTGTTAAATGTAATTAACATGTAAACCTGCGCAGTAAATTAAATTTCTATTTAAAGCATGCAGAGGTCTTACACCTGAGAGTTAATGCTATAAAAGGACTCTGAGACAGAGATAAGTCAAGACAACATCAAAGTGAACAAACTACTTCTTCTCTTTTTTCCAGTCTCTTTTTCTACCTGCATTGGCATACACACACATATCCATGGGCTGCTAATCTCTCAGAGGAATGTGAATGGATAAAGTGGACTTAAGGGATTTCATGTTCTGCTCCACAGTTTTCCCCTCTTGACATCCAGGTGAGACTCTTGTCCGATTTTCCCAACTGTTCCCATCAGCGCTCTTACATTCTCAGCTCCTTAACTGGAGCATGATCTAATCAAGGTAAAACGTGTCATACGGGGAGGACATAAAGAAGTGACAAGAACAGAGTTTATAAGGCTCTATGAGTGTATCTGACCTGTAGCGTTCGTCTCTTGTTGTCCTCTGTGTGGATCCACGCTCTGAGGGTGAGCTCTGTGATGAAGATCTGAGCTGCCTTGGCAAACAGGACTGGAGCCTCTGCACTGATCATCTGTACAGAGGATATGGGAGTTACATCTGCTTAAATACAACCACAGACTATTTAACATGAATCACTTAGAACCTGAGAGGCAAATGGCTGCATCACAGTCACAGGTGCTGCAAAATAAGCAATAACTGCATTCATTTGTTTAAAAATATCACATCATGTTGTATGTGCTAATGTGTCAGCTCAAGACACTACTCTAACACAACTATTATGCTTAGCAGGAGAATGTCATTTTTAACCAAAAATCTTGAACATTACAGTAAAGCTCACCAGTAAAATCCTCTGGTGGCAAATTGCTTAGTTTCACACTCCACTTCTTCATTGATTGAACTCTCAGACCAAGCCATAAGGTAATTGCTTACGTATATGGACATAAATGTGAAGCTTGAATATACTAGATGGACTGGAATAATGCCACACCATTCACATGTACACATGCAGTGAAAGCTGATGTGTCACGACTCACAGAAAGTAGTCCTGATCTCTTTACCACTTTAAGCTGCAGCTTAACTAAAGGGATAGTGCTCTTGACACATTCAAGCAAAACACCTATACTACATATAGCTTCTTTTTATGGATACAAAGTCAGTGCTTCACAAAGTGGTATTACCAGCTACTTATTTCACAATCGGTAATTTCACTTAATGACGCTGTATGCACACTATTATTATGTTTTGATGTAAACCCATCTGATATAAATAATTAACTTCTTATCAACAGACAGTACTGAATGCACTCATCAGGTTTTTCCGTTGTAAAATAAGTTCAACAGGCCATTCACAGGCACTGAGCTGTCTGAGCATAGCAGGCCACAAACCAACAACTTGATAAATACAGGCACCAAATAAGAGAATATTATCCACCAGGCTTTAAGGCATTATAATAATCAAACTTTTGCCTAAAAATGGAAGTAAATTCAGAAAGGTACTTTAAAAACTGGTTCAACCTATACATCACTTATTTTTTCCCTAATCCTATTTCAATTGTTAAAACGTACCAGAATGGTAAATTAGAGGTCGGCCGATACGGGGTTTTCTCTGGCCGATGCCGATCTTTAGAAATCAGGGTCAGCCAATGGCCGATAAATGCTGCAGATTTATATTGGCCGATATTTGTTTCTAATCCTCTATTTGAAAGATAAAATGTAACAATAATATTTAACCTTTAAAAAGGTATAATGTAAACACATACTGTATTGTATAAAAAATGTATACAAAAATATATTAAATAAACAAAACAGATAAGAAAAAAAACTTTGTCAAACTAAATTTTCAATGAAAAAATAAAGTTTAGTGCACTTAACATTTATTAAACTTCTGAGAACACAAATCAGCAAACTTTCATAAAATAAAATAAATGAACAATTGTAACCATTGTAGTGCTGCACACAGCAGCAACCAGCAGCATTTCTTTGTTTTAGGTCTGAAGAAAATGTATAACACTTGAACAAATCTTCACTTCTACCCTAAATAATAAAAAAATAAAAAAATGCCGATAATGTAAAAAATGCCAAAAATCAGCCGATTAATTGGTTGGCTAAAACTACTAAGAATTCACAAACGCGTTATATACTCTTCGGTTTTGGTCTGACCTGTAGCGGATTTAATTTCTCAGTTTTATGTAAGGAATAATGTAGATTTCTGGGGCTCATTATACCCCATAACAATTATTTTCTGAAAATGGCCAATTACTTCAGCTGTCCTCTTACCTTGACATCCTCATCCAGCTTCATGATTTTTTTGATTCGAGCCAGAGGCAACTCCTGCACACGGAAATCCTTCTGGAAAAAATGGATGTGTGGTTAGTTAGAGATACAGAAAAGAGACCAAGAAAGTTGTTCTTTCATCTTTTGCATGTGTTTATGTTTGAAACCACATAAAACGAGGGATGCTTTGTATGACCTTATTAGCAATGACATTTAGTATGGATGTAATTTAATAACTAGTGATTAAGTTACAAAATATAACTTGTACTTTACTTTTTTTATTTTATAACAGGACAACACAAATTAACATTTCCGTAAATGTGCCAGTGTTAGCAAGCCGGCTGATTTTCAGCTGCAGTCCTTTGTCCAGATGTTTTTAGACCAGAGAAACAGGAAACAGCAAGAAAGGTTAAGCAAGACACCATGAAGACAGCTAAAGCAACAAATAATACAGCCTCTCCTTAAAGTCTACATGCTCTGAACCCCTCCACACTTCTGATACTCACGTGATCATACACGACACACGTGCTACTGCCTTAACAGACTGACTAGTCATATCTTTTATAGATGTTGTTACGATGGTTTATTTTGAATTGGGGTAGTGCGTTTCGGCATCTGCGATGGGTGCCGCAGGAGGGGAGATTGGGGGAGTTTATTTACATTTCCATGCGTGATTAAAAAAAAAAACATATAAATCTGGTAATAAATATAAAATAAAAAGTTTGTTAGTCTTTGACATATTTGTCACACACAAGTTTCAATAACTTTTTTTGTCTGAGGTTTTTATTGTGTAGTCATTCCATGGTTAAGCCTTAAAGATGCTTATGAAAGTCACCTTCTCTCACAGTAATCTTCCATGTCAGAGGCTC
>NC_045746.1:2644699-2645099 GCF_008692095.1 Etheostoma spectabile
AAAGGTGGAGAATTGGCTTCTAACATGAAACATGAGGTGGTCAGACGTAATGTGAAAGTAGATGAACAGCCTGTATGTGTTTTGCCTTTTTATTTTAAGCATTTCTTATTAGAGCATGTGTATAAAGTGGCTTGATTAAGTTTACACACCCATGCTAAAGTTGATTAAAAAGAGAAATACAATGTTTTGGAAATTGATCTAATGCCTTAATTCAAAAAAAATTGTAAAATCCAACCTTTTAAAAGGACACCAATCTTCTTTGTAAATGAATAATGTATTGTAGATAAATGAATGTTCTTCCTTAAAATACAGGGGGCATAAGTATACACATCCCTATGCTAAATTCCTATAGAAGCAGGCACATTTTTATTTTTAAAAGCCAGTTATTTCATGGATCCAG
>NC_045746.1:2645109-2645430 GCF_008692095.1 Etheostoma spectabile
ATCCTGATAAAGTTCCCTTGGCCTTTGGAATTAAAATACCCCCCCCGATCATCACATACCCTTCACCTTACCTAGAGATTGGCATGGCATTCCAAAGAATGTCATCCCAAAGCATTAATTCACAAAGAAATTGGTGTCCTTAAATGGTTGGATATTCAAAACAGTGTTAATTAAGGCATTAAGATCAATTTCCAAAAGATGTTTTTTTATTTAACTTTAGCATGGGTGTGTAAACTTATTCTAGCCACTGTATATACAAAACATTTTTTTTTCCCTTTTGTCCATTTTTGTGTTTTTTTCTGCACTCTTGCCTAAACTCTA
>NC_045746.1:2645440-2652380 GCF_008692095.1 Etheostoma spectabile
CATTATCCCATCCTCTTTCAGTCAATCTGTTTTCTGATTGGTACATGTCTGGAGACAGTAACTTTTAAATTAAAAGCAACACATTTAAAATAATAATTTAATAATTGATTATTAACTTATCACAATCGAGCATTGAATTGTGCTAGAGAGTATCGCAATGCATCTAAGAATCAATTATTTTTCCCACTCCTTGAAGTTAGAGACTAAATACGTTCAGATTACAGATCATCTCCAGTCTGTTGTATATTAACATTAGCAACAGATTGCATGTAGAGCATTTAAACAGCTACTCTGTCATAATAAAATCAGGAGACTGCGTACAAGCTGATATATGGATCGGATAACATTTTGATAAATCGGTATCTAACAGGATGTGAGTGTTTCTGTGACTATCTGTTCAGACTGAAGGCTGCTGAAAACGGCTAGAAACTGTTCGACTTGACCGCAGCTTTTGTCACTGCCCCCAGCTGCTGCTGCCTGCTCCAGTCCATTTTACAGGCGTGGTTAAATTAATCTCGAACGTGCCTAATGTAACTACATGTCGTGGCAACGCAGCCCGCAACTGTGGTTGGTCTGTTTGTGCGTTGTTCTCCTTCTCCATAATGAACATGAAATTAAGAAGAGGGTTAACTTTTCCTGCTACAGCTTTCTCACCAGAAAGCACAGGAGACACTTGGTTTCTCCCACTATGCCTCCAGAGTTGGTACTCGCTCCAAACCTAACACTCCCCAACATATGCACATGCCGGCCCTGCTATTCTCTTAAAGAGATACGGTAGTTAGACGCAGACATCAGCGCACAAGTATAAACCTCAGGCCACTTATGTAGACTACAGTGAAAGCTTAGAGTGCCTCTGCAGCATAAATCCAACTTCACTCAACTTTTGGCGGTTTTGAGGAGGTGTGAGAATTCTGTACAGTAAAGAGTAGGAATGATCACTGCTTCTATCGCTGCCACAAGAAATTTTAAAAACACAAGCACTGAACTGTCCAGGAGTTTGTATAACAGCTAGATGTTTGCCAAACAACAAAGCACAAATGACCTGTCCTGCTCGTTTATTTTCCTTCTCACTTTCTCTGTGAAATTAAACTGAAAAGGAAACGTCGAGATCTATAAACGATCTGACGGAAAACACTGAAATATAAAGTCTACTTGTGTAACATTGGGAAGGTTAAAGAACACAACGGGACATTACACAAATGGGCCATTTCAAGGACACTTCCACCATTGAGCAACCCTGCGGAAAATTTTCGGATAACTATTTGGTCTGAACACACCATTAGCATAGCGGCTGGGTGAGGGAAGGGCGAGAGGAAAAAGATGATGTCAAATTAGTTAACAGTAAACAATATAAACATCAAGCTTTTATCTTGGGGGTGAGGGTCGCCATTGAGGAGGGTTTGCGCGGAGAGTGAACCAAAGTGTTGTCAATTATCGTATATCTTCTGTACTACTTGTGTGCTTGATGTGTGTGTTTTTTTTGCTCCCTTTAAAAATTTGATCACAAAATAAGACACCAAGTTTCCTCATCGGTTGGTAATACTGTTACTTAAGTGAAGTGTGTTACAACGTGGAGGCTGCAGTGCACACAGAGACTAGAGTGTCACATATTCAGCAGACCTTTTTGTTTACGCAAAACGCACAATTTTTGCAGTTATGCAATCGCACAGAGGGACATTGCGAATGTGAGGTTCTTAACCTTAACCTATCAATTATCCAGGTCTCTTACCACCCCCCCATCAAATAAGATGTAGGCTAACTTCCCTGAATATTATTGATTAGGCCCTATTATTGTTATGATGATTATTATTGTTATTAGTGCTGTTACTGTTGTTACTACTGTTTTCAAAAAAATCATATCATTGAGTGAAAAATGTTCGACATCTATGTTAATAGACTTATGATAATATTAGATAAATGATCTCAACTTAATACAGATTATAAAGTTCACAACAAGACCAATTTGTAACGCTGCAGTGCCAGTACAGAGTTTATATGATGATACTCCGTTCTCCCGTTCCCATGACGGCAGCACGGAGCTGCACTGCACAAAGCTTAAAGAAACACTAAAGTGAAGAAGAGTTACGACCGTCTCATCCAGTCGCAGTGGCGTAAACTGGCAAGTTTTCATGTTGCAGACCACTGGTTTTTGGAAGTCGTTTAAATAGTTAACTTGTATTATTGTGAGCCTTTGGTGTAAACTCGCCTTAAAACAAATTCCCCTCCCAAAGGCACCTCAACGACCCCCTTTCCACAATGTTGCTTCCAGTCCCCCCCCATCATCATCCTTGTAACGCCCGCTGGGGGGCTGTACCACCCCCGTTGAGAAACACTGGATTTGATTAATCATGCAGGCCTACATAAAACCATTGAATCTGAGTTTTAATGAGGCTGTTGTTGGATGTGTGTGTCGGCCTGTTTCAGTGGACACCGTACCACAGTCAGGTTCCTGATCTCCTCCATGACACGAGGCCAAAAGGACTGCAGGGTTTGCTGGGCATCGCTGCCACCGGCTCCGAATGCATCTGCGGACATCCTCTACTCTGCTGCATCAAGGAAAGACAGGGGAGGAGAGAGGTGGAAGCAAAAGGTTAATTATTAGCAAACACAAAAACAAAGACATGATGTTAGGATTCAGAGACTCAAGACAGGTCAGTAGTCAAGTCAGTCCAAGCCAAGGCTGCGCTGCCCACGTTCCCGTGTGTCAGAACCACATATCCTAGCATGGCCTATAATTATCATACAGTGAAATCTAAAGTACAGCCCCAACAGGCTTCTATTCTTGTCCTTGTGGGATGTTGACCTGCCCTGGAAGAACCCACCACCAGACTTGCTGCATACTCCCTGATTAGGAATGGCTTACCTTGGGCTCATATATGCAGCTCCTCTGCAAAAATAAGCATGTCATGTGTAAGTCAACCATGTGGGGCAGAGAACAATGCTGAAGACGGCATTGAAAGAGGAGCCAGCAGGTTACTATGGCATGCCAGGAATCTGGAGGAATATTGGCTTGCCTGTCTGGGCATGCAGAGCTTTGAGTGTCTGGATCACACTCTTTAAATCTCTCCTGTTTCTCCCTACCTCAGTGAAGAGATTTGCCAGAAGGGAGAAGAAAAAGGAACAAGGGGGGCCAGAACTAGAGATGAGCTACTCAAGAGAGACGGGGCGTGTTTGTGTATGAGGGAGGGGTGGTGCCTTGTCCAGTTCAGCATTAAGCCAGCACTAAGACAAAGTGCCAAAGGCTTCAACAGGAGACAAACAAGGCCACAGTCAGACTGCTGTGCAAACTGCTATGTGGGTCAAACGTAACAGAAAGAGGGAGCTACAGAGAGAGACATGACAAAAAGAAAAAAATAGTGTTTAGAGAAGGGGGGGGGGGTCGCTTCTTTATCTTCTCTCTCTTTTCTCACTCTGGGCCAACAATCATGAATGGCTCCAACTCTGGTCCAGCTGACAAACCAATGCAAAACAAAAAACAGCCTTTCAAGCACTCCATCAAGTGTCTCCCCAGTTACTTTGGTGTTGTAGGGGATTGTTTTGACACTGGTTCCAAGTATGCTCATGTATTCATACAGTTTAAGTGCAGTTGTAAATATTTTAGAACCAATAAATCACTAATCCAGAATACCGGATTGATTTTTGACAGGAAAGATTGCTTCTCTGGCAGTTACAGTTACTAAATAATATAGAAGAAGCACTGCTAAATCCTGTTTACTCATTCTGTTTTTGACAGAGAGTAGCCTAAATCAATGAGACAGAATGGCTGCGGTTGGGGGGGGGGGGGGGGGGGGGGGGGGGGGGGGGGGGGGCTGGTTTTATATAAATCAATCGGGCAGCATGTAGCTATGGCATGCCAGGCTAGTGATTGACCTTGTCTCCCCTTCTCTGTCAGACGCTCCAGTGTCCAGTTGCATTTCAAGGTTGATTGAAATCCTGCAGTCACTAGACCAATCCCAGCATTCCACGGGGTACAAATGAATTGTAGTTTTTACCCTGTGCCTGATGCCTCGGCCAGTTCAATCATGGCCTCCATGTACTTTGCAGCACCATGACCATGCACATAGGGTGAGCAAAATGAGAGCCATTTGTTTTTCCAGCTAAACAGCATTTTACCACACGTATCAGCACTTAATCTTGTGATTTTTGTTTTAAACAAGACAACCTTTTGTATCTTTGTGTGTACTCTCCATCTGGTAGTCTGATAAAAAACAAATATTAGATACTTCACTTAACAGCATTAGAGACAACCATCAGCCTAATTGCCAGGGCAACAACGCTGTGGTACAGAGGAAACCGAACAGGATAGAGAAGTTAAAATAGCAAATGATTCAATTGATAAAAAAAAAAAGTAAATCACACAGGCCACCCAGCACTTTCTCACACATAACACACTTCTCTTAAACTCCTGCAATTTGTTTGAAAACAGAGAGAGAGAGAGAGAGAGAGAAAGAGAAAGAGAGAGAGAGAGCTGTTGCAAAAATCACACCCCAACCCCCCTTCCCTGACCCTGTGACCCTCAATCTAAATACACAGCCATGCACTAACCACAGCAGCAGGGGGGTGGGGGTGGGGGGGAGTCAATATGTGAGCAGAAATAAGAAAGCAAGTATGACGAGAGGCAGGCCGAAACGTGAGAAGGGAAAAAGAAACAGAGCATACAGTATGTGAGTAAGAAGTGAAGGGTTAAGTATCAACATGCCTTAAACTTTGCTCCTCCAGCTAGCGTGCTCTACCTACAGTACACCGATATTACCATATTTCCCAAGGCTTTGCGTCAATGGAAAGTTTGTGGGAGCCTGCTGATGTATGACACACAAGTGCAGAATATAAAGGATTCTGTTGACTTCTGCAACACCTTCTATGGTCTGGGTCTAGTCTAGCTGTGTTGCTCTAAGCTGCTACTGTATGCTATATTAGGGTGCATTGTGTTTTTGCGCTGTTCATCTCTCCTCTTCCCTGCGGCTCTGTTGTCCTTCATCAGGTCATTGAGATAGAGAGATGCCGGTGTTGGGTTTCCTACCAACTCTCCTGTCTGTGTGTGTGCGTGTCTTTGAAGACAAATGGGATGTCTGTGCTTTGTCAACATTGTCCAAAACAGCAACTTGCTCATCCTCTTTCGTCGGCACTACATCTTTCTTTCTGTCTCTTCTTCAGCTCTTCCCATCTCTCTTGTTCTGTCTTAGTTACTTTCACCTGATCCCATTTTTCCAACATCTCTGAGAAAGCCGATGCTGCTCCGCTTGCAGCAGCTGAATCAGCGCTAATGTTGTTCTGCCACCCCGCATCTCTCCGGCTCTCATCCCTCCCTCCCTCGCTAAGTGGCACGTCACATCAAGTGGCCACTCACAGCAAAATCAGCAACTCGCTCTAACTCTGACATCACACCACTTTAAATGAGACTTCAATGCATGTCCAAATAAACCTGATGGCAGTGGACACAGAACATGAAAAAAAAATGAGATAGTATCACTAAGCAACATGCCGATTCATTTGCTCTCTAAGACTATTAAAAGAACAAGGAATGGGAAAAGTTTCCAGAGTCAAACTCAAACATCGGCATTGTTTATTAATTAACAGAATTAATTTAATTGGCCTTTGGTTAAGGTGAAATGTTTTGCAGTTAATTGACCCCTAAATGACCCGACGGTTGGTGTAAATCGAGTTTTTTTAATTTTCCCCCCGAGGTGTTTCAGTAACCCGTCGGGGCTGAAGGAAAACTCATCTCATCCCAGATCTTTTCCTGAAGCAAAGCTGACACTTCACATTGAAGCAGATGTGCACTGAGAGGCATGACCCACACACAAATGAGAGGGCAAGTGTTATAATCTAATAATATATCATCTTAATTTATTAATCTAACAGTTTGAAAAGCTCTGAAAAATGCTTTTTATGAGAATATAGTTCAGGTAATCCCAGATAGTTTTAAAACTAAACTGATTTTTATAATCTGCTTTCAATTCAATATGACTGTTAGCATATATCATAGATATAGACAAATTAAGATACATTTTGTTGACAAATGATAGAGAAAAGGGACAACAAAGAGGAAGGGCTGAAAGACAAAAGGTTATTACTTTCCCCCATACAATGACCATAAAGTTTATGCTTGCTAACAGTTCAAGCATTAGGCTGTACGAAAAGCAAACATATTACCCCACGTACAGGTCACCACAATGTTTCACTCACTATAAATGATGAAATCAACTGAAAGACACTTTTTTTCTTATAATATTACCATCTATGGAAGGAGTGTTGATACAGTGACATGTCAGGAAGAGGTCAATTTCCCACATTCTGCTGTGTGAAACTGTCAATGATGCAGAATGGGCAGTTATGCAGGAAGGTCACTAAAGGTTAAAGTCTAAGCAGAAAAACAAATGCATTGGACCACTGAGAATCGTTATCTAATGTTTAACACTCAGTATGTCGGTTTTATTCTGATTTACTATACCTGAATAGATTAACTAAATACAGCCTAGGTAACAAATGTCATCTAGACAAACATTAATTTTAAAAGACGGACATAAATCAAATTAAAGCATTCACCTTAATGAACCCAATCATAAGTACCACACAGAAATAAACTGGCATGGTTACAGCGTGAAGGGTAAATGATCTACTCAGGCAAAACAAAAAAAACAAGAAGTTCCCAGCCAGGAATAACAGATTAACTACTGGGATACTCACGGACAACATTTTCACAGATGGTGGTGCAATTGTTTTGTGATTTTTTAAAAAACAGAACAGACAGGGTTATAACGGACATGCTCGGTGTGACCTGCAGCGCAACATCCCTTTGGCATGGCTGGACCGAACCAGCCAACCGACCAACCCTGCAAACTTTGCCCTTGGTTCTGCTTTAAGCAAACTCCAGGAAGTGCTAGTCACTGATCTTTCAAGGTCATTCAACACAAGAGAGAGAGAGAGAGAGAGAGAGAGA
>NC_045746.1:2652390-2668991 GCF_008692095.1 Etheostoma spectabile
AGAGAGAGAGAGAGAGAGAGAGAATAGAAAATTACAGGTTTTTTTTTTTTACTTTCACTGCAGCACTTAAGTGACCCCAGTGGTGTGGGCTGTGTACTTTCTTGGAAGCTTAATAAAAACATCACCTCCTGTACAAATTAGCTCTGTTCTGTATCTCCCTTTGGGTTTCGCTTCCACTCATCTCCCATTACATGTTTCCTTCTCATTGCTGACAGAGAGACTGCAGGAGCCAATCTCACATTCCTGTGACCTTCATCAAATGTCCAGGCCCAAAGTAGGCAGGGCTAAAGCTACCTGCATATTACAAGGCGGAAAACAGCTGACTCCCCCTGGCTGTCCACACTGTCTTTAGTGACAGTGTACACATGTAAAAACACACGGGGGCAAGGGCAAAAGAGTGAATGCATGGAGGTAGTGGTTGCCTTAGTGATCAGCGGAAAGGCCTAGCTATGTCGAAGTGGTTTGTGTATTTCGTTTACGTTTTCCTTCCCCCAGTGTGCTTATGGTACAGTACAAGCACAAATGATATTCAAATCTCATGCAGACAGCAGCCAACCCTGGGATTTGGCAGCAAGGGCTTCAACTTAAGAGTTATTTTTAGTCTCCCTCTCTCGATCTCTCGCACTCGCTTTCTGTTTAGTTAAAGGCACCAATGGAAACTTTCAATTAGGGAGCAGAGAAGGGGAAAGAAAGGCAGTCAGAGGAGAGGCACCCTCCAAAGATTCCATCACAAAAGATCAGATCAAACTGTTAGCCTCCTCTGTCCCTGAAGCTGACAGGCTGACAGTCTGTCCCATCTGGGCGTCTGGTACCATCGAAGCGGGGACCTGGGGGGTCCTGAGTTCACTGCAACCAGCTGCACCTCCACCCCTGGGGACCCATAGCACTAACAGCGACAACAACACTTATAGATCTCCTCTTCTATATACAACAAATCTCTTTTCAACATGAATGCCATCTTTGCCTCTCAGCTCCGCGTCACTGTCTGGATACTAGCGTGTAAACAAGGACATCAGGGGAGAAAAACAGGGTCTGGACCAGCAGTGTGAGGCAGTGCGGCCACAGGCCCTCCCGGACACCAAAACAGTGAAGAACATCTGAGCACAGAGTCAGGCAGCCATGCACTTACATGTAGTCGATAGAAGGGCACTGGGCAAGTGATGGTGCTCCAGTCAAAACACAACAAGTGACAGCCAAAAGCAGATGGACTTCACTCTACATTGTCACATTGAAAAAATACAAACATGCAACGTGGTTGTCATAGTTTCTTTGTTTTTTTTTAGCAGTCCATTCCGTAAAAAGCATCAATGCTGTACTGGAGGTGACAACTGAAGGACATTGATCTCACACACACACACACACACACACACACACACAGGACAGAAAGGGGGATTGAGGACGGCTGTAAAGGAGAGATGCGGTCTCATCACTGCAGAGCATGATGGAGAGAGACATCAGAAAGTGAACAGAGATGAACCATTTATTGAGAAACCCTCAGCCTAACCAACTTGCCAGTTCTTCTCTCAAGGTGTTTTCAGTGGTCAAACTTACCCCTGTGCTCTTCATGGTCAACGGTGTGCCCTGCTGGAGCAGAGGAGAATAGAGGGAAACAATAGCCCTGTTCAAGTCTTCTTGAGAACAGCAGCGGCAGCAGGAAGAAGAGGCACAGAGGTTGACAGAAAAACTCTCAAGCTTTTCACTTCCTCCAGTCCCCTGATCGTATTAATGGACAAAAGGTACTCTGGTTCCACTGGACGGCTTTAAAAAGGCTCTCAACCTGGACACACAGAGAAGAGCAAGCCCCCTTCTTCTACCCCTCCCCCCTTCTCTCTTCTACCCTCCCTTTACACATTGCCCTGTCTCCTTCAGCTGCCCCCCCAATGTCCTCCTCCAGCCTAAACACACAGCCCCGTCTCTCCTGTTTCTCTTCTGAACAAGTGCCTTTAACTCACTGACCTTCTCTCTTTCTGTCTCTTTTACTCTCTCACCCCTCTCCCTCGCTCTAGCCAGTGACCTGTGCGTTTGTCTTTGAGCTGACCCCGGGCCCGGCACAGAGAAGAGGGCGAGAGGGAATGGAAAGCCAGCACAGCAGCAGGCAACAGCAGGCAAACAGTACAGCGGTACTCCAGGCTCAGACAAAAATTTCTAGCCTCCTTCCCCTTTAACATTCAAGAGTAATCAATCTAGCATGCTACATGATACTCAAACCCCGCCTCACACTCGGCTCCCGCCTCACTCTGACACTTGCAACCAATGCGAAGACATGGTCCTCCTATGCCATTGGACACTGCAGACACCAATCTGCTCTGACACATCCCTAGTTCCTCCCCTTTTTTCTGTCCAACCCCTTTTTACCAACAACCAACTTCCGGCTCTAAGTTACCTTGAGCTGCAGGATAGGGGTCAGGGAAAAGAAAAGAGGAAGAGAGAGTAGGGAGGAGAATAGGTAAAAAAAGACCAAATAAAGTTGTGGAAAGCTCTTCTGGGATTGTGTGAGGGTGTGCTAGTGGTTGCTTGCCTCGGCATTGTTTGTCCTCGGGCGGTCTCTGCCTCTCCTGCTGCTGGACGGATGAGAAAGGTTTCACAGGCTGTTCTCTGACAACTGCTCTCTGCTTATTTACAATGTCAAACTAAATGTCTCCCTCTGCCCCGCCTCCTCTCTGCTGCTACAGGCTGACAACACAGTGATGCAGGCACCCATGCTGGCCCTCACTGGCTAAAACAAGAGGCAGAACGGATGCTGCATGTTGCATCCACATGATTTAAAGTACAAAAGCATACTAGGCAGACTCGCTGTCTCATACGTGTGCACAGGTACACATGCACATACACACACATTTTGTCCTTGCTTTCTCATTCATCCTTGCTCACAGTCACACACCACAAACCTCTAGCCTCTAACCAGCCTACTTGTTATAATGACATTCATTGTACCGTTAATATTATGCTTCTCCATGCATGACGACTGATTATTTACTTAGAATATGAATTAGTTGAGTAAGACTTTATTCAACAAATTATCATGAACCATGGGAACAATTAGTTTGCATCTTACTGCAACCACAACATTATTACAATAAAACCCTTATATCGATGTCAATCAAATTTACACTAAATAAATACGGCAACAGATCATTGTAGAGCCTTTGTACAACATGAAGAAAAATCATCTGGCTGGTAAAGAGCCACAGAAACGGGAAACAGAGTACATTTGATTCTCGTCCTATTTGTGGATAAACAAGACTTAAGAGATATGGGTCAAAGTCTGTAAACAAAGACATTGTTGTCTTGGCCCCAAAAAACAACGCTCACAGCAACTTCCACAATAAAAACGTCATCAAAAAAACACTTCAGCAATGTCATACAATGCCCTTCTTGTTAAATCCTCACCACTGGTTTAATGTGCATACTTATACACAGTAACCTTTACTTTAGAACACCAAAGCATGAATCTGCTGCTTGTGCCCAGATCAGTGTGTTGCACTATTGACTGCATCAGTAATTCCACATCTAATTTGCAAACTCATGAAGAAACTTAAAAGTTCAGACAAAGTGTTGAGAGGTGACAGAAATTGAAGGTGTGATGGTAATGAGTTTGGCCAGAGTAGCCTGTAACTGATAACTTGTGCAAAGGAAGGTGGTATGACCTGAAGCTTTATGCTGCATTTTACTGCAAATCCAGTATTAAAGAACACAAAAAGCTTAAGAGAGACAGAGAAAGAGAGCAAACCTGCCCCATCAATGAAAATTCTAGAGGGGGAGGGGAAGCGGAAGGATGGAGAAGGACAGAGAGGAGAGTTGTTACAGGATGGGAGGGGTAGAACAAGTGGAGAGAGAGTGAAAGAACAAGATAGAGACTCAAGAGAAACAACGCTAAATGTTCCCTTTTCTATTTTTGAGGAGCATGGGGACTAGAGCAGGTACTACAGCCATCTAGTTAATGATTAGAGGGGAGTTGTACGAAGATTAATCTCGCGGGCAGTTCTCTCTGTAGATGTATTCTGACTACCAAAAATGCCTCAGCCATGACACCTGGCAAGGTCACTGTACAAATGAGACCTTCCCATGACCTGTGCTGCCTGCAGGGCCTAGCAGGGACACGTTTGCTCTCACTGGCCCTGTTTAGAGATAAACATACACCAGCCAGACTGTGGGTTTGATAAACACACAGCACCCTCAGGGCAGTCAGGCCGAGCCGTGAATTTACCCACAAACGTGCAAAACACATCCACACCTGCATAAACATATAGTTAGTTGACTGACTAGCACACAGACTCAGATTACATTCTCAAAAAAGGTATGACCGACACTCATTAAGTCATGTTAAATATAATATAAATAAGTGCTACATTAAACGTGAATAGAGAAGTATGAACACAACGTCAATATACATTCTTTAGATTAATAAAGAAAGCTAAGGTTGCAAGAATGTACACAGGAGATGCTATTTGTCTCAACTGCCAACACTGGATAGAAAATGCTGAAGCACCTTTGAAATTCTTAAATTCACTAGGAGATATAGCAAAGAAATTATATGTTTTTTTTTAGATGAAAGCATATTACTAATTGACATTAACTAAACACAGCTATACGTTGGGTGAATCTGTTCTGTTAAGATATTGTTGCGTAAATTAAAGCTCTCTTTTTCATTATTTAAAGACCCGGTGTGTTGCTTACACTGACCTGAGTAAGAGAAGATGTAAAAAAAGAAAATTCATATTTACATATAGATAGCACAATGGTTTTACAGTAGGAGTAAGGCAACTTTAACACGTTAGCCTGAAACGAGATGTTGCACTTTAACTAGGTCGCTACAGCCTACATTATAAGCCAGTTAGGACGAACAAAGCGGCTAGCAGGAGAGAAACCAAAGCCACATCCCAGGGTAGCGGATGGAAGTCAGTATTTAATTATCAGTGAGACCTTATAATACATCCATTCTAAGGTCGTGTAGCTCAATAAATTATAAACATTAGAATACACAGTAGAGCTAAACTATGACATTTCTGCTAAACACTTAACGTTATAACATCAACCTCCAACACACACATTTAGCACTAGTAGCTAACGTTATGATATCGTTAGTCACTGCTGGCCCTGACTTGTTAATATTATAGGTGCACACTGATGACTGTTGTACAGCACGGGTGACCATCCGTCGTGTAATTTCCCCACTAAACAACGAGTCCTGACATCAAGTGAAAGTTTGCAACGTTTTCCAAAGCTAGGAAGAAGCAGTCTAACCAATAAAGACAACGTTTGGATCTGTCCTTCAGACCAATCAAACCTCGGACTAGATTCCACCAATCAAGGTTTTTAGGGCTAAGTTAGTTCTGCAACTGACGCCATTCGGGGTCTGGTAGAAATGGCCAGTCCATCTGACAATTACTTAGACTTGAGCCAACATGGTGGACACCAAACATCAGTTTCCTGACCGCCCGTGATCCTTTCAGCGGGCCACCAATAAGCGCCTCAGAGAGCGGGGAGGGAAATGGCGCCTATGTTCATCTTCCAAAACAATCGTCTATTGGTTAACAGCAGCAAATGAAAAGAAGCGAAGAAAATGCTCCAACTTCCACCCAACACGGAATGCTTTCTTGTAAATGTTCTACACATCAACGAATTTTAATTTCTTACTCACTTTGTTTTACGGGTTCGAAGTGAAGTCCGGCTCAGCGTATTATTTATTTTATTTAGCTAGCTTGCAAGGGAAACAAGATGGCTGCTATTGGAACCGGAAAGAGTTGAATGTAGGAACGTAATGACGTAACAGTACGTGACACAGTAAAATACATAAATGTGGCTTCTAATTATAATAGCAAGATATGACTGATTTAGTACATACATGTTTTAAAGTTTTTCACAAATATCTGCAGTTAGGTTAATTTAAATTATGTTGAATTTAATTAAATCTGCTGCAAAATGTAAGACTTAAATCACAATAACAATATTGCTACTTGCTGCTGGTAACAGTAAAACAAAGACTTGACAGCTGCTGTAGGAAAATATTTTAATGTTAACATAGACACTCGTACTTAACATTTTTCATGAATCAAATAATTAACTTAATCAAATTATTAAGTGTAAAGCCAAATAACCTAAAAACTAAATAACAAGGAATAAAGAAATGTAATGTCTAATCATGTTTTCAAACCAAAGTATCCCCTTAAAAGTATAGAAATCTGACAATTATTTCCTTGCCACAAGTTCCAGAAGAGTGGAGGTGATTTTCTCCAGGTTGTTGGAGTACCGAGGGCCCCTGTCCATCCTGTGTCCTCGTTCCATGTAGTGCGGAGGTGGGGAAGAGTGGGAGTCCAAAAACTCCTCGGCAGCAGGTGGGTAGTCACGAGGGTGCATGGGTTCTTGAAACCTTTCAGGATAACGTGCTAGCTCATTTGAGTTGGTAGTATCTGGCGGCTGAGATATCCCTGGCCACCCAAAAACCTCTGAAAGAAAAAACAATAGGAAAAGAACTTGAATGAAAGAAGGTCGGAAAATGCAGAATTCTATTACAAATTTCAAATTAGTTTTCATTTACCATTACCAGTTTTTAATTTGATCACTATTCTTTCATACTTTTAAAGATCAATATTTTGTCAATCTAACTGGTATGCAGTGTATAGAAAGAAACTCATACATATACAGTGGATTGCATAAGTTTACACACCCATGCTAAAGTTGTTTAAAAGAGGAATAAAAAAAAAAAAACATCATTTGGAAAGTGGTCTTAATGCCTTAATTCAAAAAATTTAGGAAAATCCAACCTTTTATGGACACCAATTTTCTTTGTGAATTAATAATGTATTGTACATAAATAACTGTTCTTCCTTAAAATGCAGGGGGCATACGTATACACACCCCAATGTTTAATTCCCATAGAAGCAGGCACATATTTATTTTTAAAGGCCAGTTATTTCATGGATCCAGGATACTATGCATCCTGATTAAGGTCCCTTGCCCTTTGGAATTAAAATAACCCCCCCCCCCCCCCCCCCCCCCCCCTAGAGATTGGCTGGTTTATTTCAGATAGTTTAATAGATGGTTTGATTTGCATTGAGCGATTATCTTACCCCATGCCTATCTCTATGTATGGTGAAGGGTATGTGATGATGTGGGGCTATTTTAATCAGGATGCATAGTATCCTAGATCCAGAAAATAACTGGCCTTTAATAATAAAGATGTGCCTGCTTCAATGGGAATTTAACAGGGGTGTGTATACTTATGCCCCTTGTATTTTAAGGAACAACATTTATTTATCTACAATTTCTATTATTTATCTATTACACATTACTCATTCACAAAATAAATTTGTGTCCTTAAAAAAGTTAAATTTTTTCTTAATTTTTTGAATTAAGGCATTAAGATCAATTTCCAAAAGATGTTTTTTTTTTATTCGTCTTTTCAATCAACTTTAGCATGGCTTGCTTATGCAAGCCACGTACATATATACACACCTTCATGCCGGCTTCTGTTTGACTGTCTAGGTTCCCCACGAACAGGATGGTGGTAGTCTTGGAGCCACTCGTCAGTTACATTCTCACGCTGCTGCCAGCCTCTTCCTCTGTGATCTTTTTTAAAGTAGTGTTTGTCTGGTCTTCTAATGTCTGAATCTTCCCTCGGTAGGCTAGTGTCATACTGGTGTCTTGGAGAAAGCTCTGGGTCTGGGTTCAAGCTGTTGTCTTTGGAGATGGCTTCTCGACCATGGCTATTTTGCTACAGCAACAAAAACACATTTCTTTAATTGATTTCTCGTGCTTGGAAGAGAGTCAGAGAATTAAACAACATGTTCAGTTAAACTAAATGTTCAGTTAGAAAGACTGATCCTGTGTAGAGTGACACATACCAGAGCGTTCTCCGATTTTTTGGTCTTGAATTCTTTTAGAAGGTTACAGAGTTTGCTCTTCAGGAAGTTAGCCTCGTCTGCATTTTCAATTTCAACGTTTTTCTAGTAGGGGAAAATACATTGTTAAGATGCCCCTTTCAAGGTATGACTGCACAACAAACTCACTCACTGGTACTTGTGTTGCAAATCCAATTTCACAAACTTACGAGCATATCAAAGATGTCCCTTGGCTCAGAGCCTCCTCTTTGGTAGCTTTCATTATGATGTGGGCTCTAAAAAAAACCCATTACATATCTTAATATCCTTACATCAGTTACATGACATAAAGAGTATATTTTCTAGATTAGTATGTATTTAGAAGTATGACATATTGGCACGTTGCTAGATAATCACAACAATTAGCCTGATTTCACAACCAACTACCTTTGATTCCATGTAGAAGTCAGGATGCTGTGTTCCATGCATTTCAGGTCCCAATGGTACACTAACCAGTCTAGGATGACTGCCAGACTTTGGATTTGGAGGTCCATACTCATCACTGAACCTGAAAGCAAAAATCCCAAAAATGTAAAACACAAAGCATTCAGTCAAATAACATTAAACATTTTTAAAGGAGGTATCAGCTAGCCAGAATAATGGAAAGAAGTCTCTGCGGATGAACAACAAGTTACATTATCACTTACATCTCTTTTGTTGTTTCAACCTCCTCTGCAGTGGCATCAGAGAAACGGCTCTTTTTTCTTTGACTGCATCCCTCATTATTAGCTGACCCTTTCAGGAAACGCCTGAATGGCTCTGGGATGTCAGAGATGGCCCTGGTGGCTTCCTCTCGTCTCTGGGAGGTAGGGGGTCCTGTTCTGCTTGGCCCACGGTTGGCAACTGCCTCCTCTCGTGGTTCTCCCATTTCATGACAATAATCGTTTAACATATTAAACAAATGGTCACGCGAGCGGTCACTCTCCATAGGTGTGGGAAAGCTCCTCCTCTTGGCCTCTGGTTCACTTGATCCCAGCCTGCCTGCTCTATCCATACTGTCATGTCGACCACATTCCCTGTCCAGAGACCACCGCTGTTTATCGCCTTCTGAGTACACCGGCTGCGAGGGCTGGTACTTGGCAGAACAAATTCGCCCACGCCTAACTTCTTCAGTGAAGTATTCTGTCGGCTGATCTCTTTCTGGGTAGGGCCTCCTGTACGGAGGAGCTTCCTCTGGGTAAGACTCTCCGTGCTGAGCCTGGCCATGGGGAATTTCCTCTCTTGAAACATACCTAGGAACACCACCTGTTTCTCGTACGGCTCTTCTTTGTGGATCTTTAACATATTCCTCATTATACTCTGTACGATAATCAGGGTCCAAATATTTTCGTCTGTCTATATCACTTTCCCTGTAAGTGTCCCTCCACAGCTCCTCTTTCATGCGGTCACTGCTGAGAGTGTGCTCCTGGTGGTACCTGGATCTGTCTCTGTTTAACATGTAAGGGTCTTCTGGATGGAATGGGGGTATGTTTGGGGGATTCCTCCCTGGGTGAGAGTACTCATCCTGGTAGTCCTTGAGTTCTGGTAGGTGTGATTGCACATCTCGTTGGGTCAAACTCTGTGAGATGTTGCGGCCCCTATTTTGCTTCTGCCTTTGGTGAACTGAGGAACAAACTCAAACGTTTAGTTCAAGTAAAAATATTACCTACAACATTCATTATATGATCTGTTTTTACATAAAGGGACATTGATGTATTTGATTCTCTGAAAAGAATTAAATAGCCTACATGTCATAACAAAAATAATTCCCAAACACCCAAGTCAAACAGTCTAGCACCGAATGAAAGACTTGCTCTGTGTAAAGTTCTGTAAATGATCCTGCTCAGTACATATAGTGTCAAATACCTCTAAAAAAAATAAAATAATGATATTCTTATCAAAAATAAAAAGTTAAAAGACTAAAGGCCTACATGATTATCGATATCAGCCTAAGTATCAGTTCTATCGTCGTATCAGGCTATAATCATTAAGAAAAAACCCTGCAACATCCATCCTTTAAAACCTTCAGTGAAACTCTGACCGACATTTCTATGAATTTATCAATGCTCAGTCAAGTGAGAACACAACAAAAACCTAGGAAACATACTATGTAATTTTGCCAATGTCGTATCCAATATAATTATTTAGAATTCACAGCATGAATGTACCTCTTGAGATGTTCAATTTGCCCTCTATCCCTTTTTTCGCCATTTGCTGAAACACATATACACAACATATTACTCTCAAAAGTATGATTTTAATTGTACATTCTAATATTCAACATGTCTGGTTACTGAACTCTGTATGTCCCACCGTTGGAGTTCCTCGTCCGTCCTGCCTCTCTATTATCTCTGCTCTGGCTCGTATGATCTTTCCGCCATGGGTTATTATGGATTGTTTATTCCAGGTCACCAAGTCTGGCCGTTTCAATTCCTACATAAGCACAAAAGTGTGTGTGTGTGGATATAATAATATATATATATATATATATATATATATATATATATATATATATATATATATATAATATATATATATATATATATATATATTAGACTTTCTCACTTTGTTTCGCCTTCTTCATTAAAAAGCAGACGCAGGCACTGAAAAAGTTCACAATGCTTTACCACATATTTCTGCCGGTGTTTACGTCCAATCACGTGACGGACCATTTCCGGTAGGTTTGCATTCTGATGACATAGCCTACATGTGTATCTGGGGCCTGCTTGTAAGTCATTAGAGGGCAGTTCTTCCAAATAGTTCAAACCTAAGAAATTAGGCAGAAAAAAAAGTTAAATAAGAGAGCAAATGTGAAATTGATACATAAAATGACAAGCACCAATAAAAACATATTATACCTTTTAATTATATAGGTATTTTTTGTTCACTTTTTTTGCTGAATATTTTAGGTTGAGGTAGCAGAGTGTGTGTGTGTGTGTGGGGGGGGGGGGGGGGGATGTTTAAATGGTATCAAGTTATTCACCAATGATGGGCTCATCAAGCTTCATGTAATCCAGATATTGTAAAATGTCCTCGAATACCGGAACGCAGTGGTGTCTGACAGCAAGACCTGAAAAACCCAATCACTGGAAATTAGTTTTTTTTAAGACAAAGTATTGTACAGTGCTTGTAGTGTAGTGTGTTAAATGCATGTTTGCATTGTTTTTCTACTCTATTTATAATTCTACTCTATTTATAATATTGTGCAACTACAGAGTTTCCCTTCGGGGATCAATAAAGTATTTCTGATTCTGATTCTGATTGGTGTTTATCTTACATCATCTTGTGAGATAAACTCACTTTGCCTGTTTGATCACAGTAGAGGACAAACACCAGTCCAATTTTTTCTTTTTCACGTACTTTTATTTGCTTTAGGTGTAGCTACACCCAACTGTATCATTGCACATTTCCAACCATCTATTTTGTTCATCTTTTTCCAGACCATCATGAGACAGAGCCGTTTTCTCAATTTGCCCTTAATGTCACAACTATCTCCCTCAAGCATGTTTAGTGAATGATATTGCCATTAAGCAGTAACAGATCCACTGTAGCTACAGCCAAAAGGGTTGAATTCTCTACTTCACTTAGTGACATAAGACATCTGACTGCTGCAAATGAGTAACCAAATACATTTTTCTGTATGATCTTGCACATTTTTACCTTTGTACACTTATGTCCTCCAATTCTGCTCTACTCACATCAGCAGAGAGGTTGTCTCTTTGAAACAATGCACAATCTTCTGTATCTCATGATTCTGTGGTATCTTAAAGACAAAAGCTTCTAAATGTGGATGTTATCTACATAACCAACAGTAGAGGGGGAAAAAAAAAATCTTAGCATCCTAAAAGAATCCCCAAAAGAAGTCATTAAAAATGATGTTGACATCAAGTATGAGCATGCCGCAGCTCTTTTCTCAGTTTAAAACAGACAAAATCCCACCTTTTGTATTTTAGCAAACGCCCCATTCTACAAAAAGTGACAATGGACCATGCTTTCACAGGATGCACATTATCAAATGTGCACAGGAGTCATTTGGAAAAATGTTGTGGCTGTTTCTTTTATACATGCAAGAAGCATGGATGCACTTTTTCCGATTTGAACCCACCTTTCAGCAGAAAGTTAGATTAAACAATCAGCTTGTCTTAACTGCAGGGTTACACAACAAGTTGATGGCATTTGTTGTGTGCATCGGCTTCTCTGCAAGCCTCTGTGACTTACCGTTACCCATAACAAGATGTTGGCGAGCGTTGGCACACTCATTGATGTTCCAGCACCACAATGATTTATATAGCCGCCAAATTTGGTGACAAAAGGTTTTGTGGAAGCCATGTAGGTTTGTGCCCACATTTAAATAATGGGTGAAAGAGCGACATTTCTTTTGACTCAAAGGACACCAGTAGAGGGCACACTCTCAGCTAAATGGCAGCATGATTCAAATACCATGAGCAATCATCTGACTGCCAAAAACAAGGTGCACAGTGGAATTTCTGTCCATCTTCATTAACAAGATAAAAAAACAACAAGCCCACCATGTTGACATTTGAACTGACAATCAGCTACAGTTAGCTTGGGCCGGTTTCAGTACCTAGAATGATGTGCCAGTGATGAGTGGCACATCATTTATTACGCAAGTTGCATTCCCATTGCTTGCATCGGCAAATGTGGGGAAACCGCAGGTCGGCCCATTCATTAATGGGTTGTGTTTAGGCAGTGGCTGGGGGTGACGCAGTGAGATAAAAAAAAAAAAGAAGACCGACAACTTTTGGGGAAACACAACCCAACTTCACACTGCGGTGGCCAATCATGTAGACGACGGTCAGACTTGTCAGTCCTTTTTAAGGTGGTATGAGAGTCCTTTACAGGAAACAGGAAAAATCAATTCCTCTATCGCTACCACAAGAAACACTATAAGGATTAAAAAAAAAGAAGCAAAGCACTCAACTGCCCAGGAGGTTGTGTAGCAGCTGTAGGTTTGCCAAACAACAAAGCACAGTTCCTTTGTCTCTTTTCTTTCTTTGTGAAATTAAGCTGCATTCAAATGCAGTCAAAAACATTGCAATCTATGTAGGATCTGAAGAAAAACAATAATAGTGAAATATAAAGTTTACTTGTGCTACTTTGGGGTGTTAAGGAACACAACAGGACACCACACGTCAGTGACACACCCACCATTGCACAACCCTGCGGAAAAATCGCCGGATCACTGTTTTCATGGTCTGAGCGCCGTCTTATTCTGGCAATCACACATGCTGGATTTATACAGCTGTTGAGCCACTTTTGCTACCTATGACACCTTTCTCTCTGCAACTTAACTGTGCTGTATAACCATCAAACATTATATGGCATGTATGTGGACAACCGAACTTTATACTCCATCCGACATCCGATTCCAAAAGCATGGGCAGTAATCTGCTGCTGTAGAAGCCTGAACTGGGAATGATCTCTGCAAGATTTTGGAACCTGGCTAGAAAACTTTTCTCCAATTAAGCACCAAGAGCATTAGTGAGGTCGGGCGCTGATATTGGGCAATAAGGTACGGTTCATATTAGGTATTCCCATTCATCTCAAAAGGTGTTGTGGGCTAAGGTCAGGAGACTGTGCAGAGTCAAAATTCCCCTTAACTGGGGTCTAAGCCAAAGCTTGAAAACAGCCCGGGACAGAAAGCACACCAAGGTGTGTAGACTTTTTAGGCTGCACAGCGTCAAGATCAAGATTAGAATTTCAAGTTTTTATATTTGGCTGTAAAGCGCTGGCACGTATTTTCAACACAGCCAAACAGTCCAAAACAATGACATGTCCTTTGCCTTCGTAACCATTCTTAGAGGATCATAGCCCTTGATGGATCTAGACTAAAATGATGTCCATTAAAACCAGGCAACGGTTTAGAGTGACCTCTGTTACCTTTGTATGCGGAATGAATTCCCTGCCAGAATAGACAGCAAATATACTCAAGGCCAGAATAGAAAAAAATGAAAAGTCTGAAGATGAAGTCTACTTACCTGCAGCAACCAAGGCATCCTCTTTCTGCCAGGAACAAAAGTAGAGCAATACATATTCAGTCAATCAGTGCTGGTTAAACAGGACACTTTTTTTTTACCACTGCTACAAACAAAGAAAAGGTTATATCATGGAAACGTATTTTTTGAGCAGCTCACTTGAGGTGCAGTAAAGATCCAGAAAATAGTTTTTACACATTACTACAAATTATTTAAAATATTAATTATATATTAATCCAGTTTTCCTCAACACAACCAAACGACATTTTGGAGCAACTTTTGCTTCTGCCTAAAATACTGATTGTGTATTGGCCAGTGAGCTCTGCAAAAAAGCACGCCAGAACTGTGTCTGAACGCATCCAGCGTAGACAATGACAAAGGACTGAAGCGGCTGACAAGCTGCTGTAGCTACACAGCCTGGACAATGCGTCAGCATCTGTAAAGCTCAGTTGTCAAAGTATTGTCCATGTTTATTTATTGACATCATATAGATAGTGTGAAAGTTTTGAGTCTGAAGTCAGTTGTTGAACATTTCCACAAACACGTGAATCTTCAGAGTGTCATTAGACCTTCCAGGAGAGCACTGGAGTAAAAAAAAAAATATTATTATACATATTGATCAGTCTGACCTGAATGTGTTAACATGTTGCTTCCTTGTGTGCCATAAATATAACGATACGGCACTCCTCAAAAATTACCAGGACATAGTCTTCGTGATTGTCAAAGACAAGCCTTCATTTTTTTTCCTTGTTGCCTGTTGCTGAAGGCTTTTCCACACTTTCAACGTTCCGTGTCAGGTTGAGCGTCGGTGTTCGCAGTTCCATGTATACTACAATTGGGGGTCCCCGTTGGTCTGGTGTTCCACGCATGCGCAGTTCCCATTTGCAAATTTTTTTTGCCATTTGGCTGTCTATCTCTTCCTTTAAAGACAAATTTATTTGAATGTGGGTAATGGCAAATCACCTTGCACAACCTCTCTTCAAAACAAGCATCAATTTATGTTATCTTCCTCCTCTTTTTCTTCTTCTTGGCAAACAAGCTAGAGGTGCATATGCCACCAACTGGACTGGAGCGTTGAACATGAGATGGAGCATGTGCAGTTGACGTCCTTGCTATGCTCACAGTCCATGCAGTTGCAAATTTTGGGCTGCATAAGGACGGCCACAAAGGGGTTGGTGTGGATGTATGGGCGGATGAGCCATTTACGCCACAGACACCCGGAAAGTATAAAGCGTGCTTAAAGAAGTGAAAGAACACTTTTCCAGATAAAAAGTCATGGTAGCCAAGATACTATATTTAAGCACATATGAACAAAATGTCAATGTTCCAAGAAATTCAGCTTCAAGTCTGACCTAGAAGAAATATAGAACACGTTGCCTGTTGTTGTCACTGATCTGGTACTTACTGTACCACCAAAATAGTTACCTTTTTGGCATACCAAGATGCACGGTGTTTTGCTGGCAGAACAGAAGTAATTAAGGTCATAAACAAGCAGGCAATACTTCACAAATAATACACTGAGGAGGTCTTCTGAAGAAAGTCCCCAGGTGTTGAAAAGATAGTGAAATATCACTTTTGGATGCTCCTTGTTTCTTGCTGTGAGATGTATCTTGAACCTGTGGAAGACCTGTGACTATAAAAAAAAAAAAAAGGCTGTGGAAAAAACACTCGTCAAAATGAAGTGCTCAAGGTCTATCAACTTAAACGTCTGTCACTAAATGTTTTAGTTACATTAGTATTCAACATTGCCACAGACTACTACTTAACACAGTATACCTTTATATGTCCTGGTGTAGTCAGATGTATCTTGTACAAGGTTTCACCGCTTATGGATTTATCACATACCTGGATTTCAAGAGAAAACATATATCAATGAGGGGTTTATTTTTGGTGTACTGTATGCAATGTGCATGTAGACTACTAGGTATAGTTAGGTGTATCTAAGTATAAACACGCAGTAAAACCTATGTGAAAAGCCATGCTGCATTTCTGCATTGAACTATGCAGACTCCAACTTAAAATTCAAGTAACGGTAAGCTTACCGTGCATTCAATGAATTGAGCCTCATCTTCGTATGGTGTTTCGAGATTGGTGTCCATTGTTGGATATTTTACGACTTGCGTTAACGTTGTCTTTTGAAGAAGCCGCTAGCTAGTAGCTAAGCAAGCGTGTAGCATAACAGGCTAGCGAACGCAACCAAGCTAATGCTAGTTAGTACGTTAATGGGTGTTAGTAGCAAGCAATTATCTTAGTTAGTTTGCTTACAATAATGGACTAGCTAAGGTTATGGTCTGTGTGGTTTATTTTGCACAGCTTTTCAGCTGCTGTCTTTAAACAGTGGGCGATGCTGCTGATGGCTAGTAGCTACTTCCTGTGTTGTGCTTGTGCACAGTTTTCTACGGTGGCCGACAGGGGCAAACGCCCTGCAATTTAAGAAAACAACAACGTCATCAATTTGACAAAACGTATGCGCAGCATTTAGCAAACGCGCTGCAAATACACACAACACAACCAAATACACAAGACGCAGCAAATACACACGACACTACCACATACACAAACGCGCTGCAAATACAGAAACGGTGCAAAAAGAAAAGCCTGTGCAACTTTCTCAGCAGATGTCTTACTTACAACCATAGACTGTATATATATTGATATTAATATTAATATTAATTGTCTATGCTTACAAGACGTTGGCGTTAGTTGTTTTGTGTTATATATGTATATAACATATATATATATATAT
>NC_045746.1:2669001-2669408 GCF_008692095.1 Etheostoma spectabile
ATATATATATATATAAAAAGCTGATTCTGATTCTGATTCATGTTCGGGCGGGATTTATTCAGTTTAATAAATCCCGCGGTCTCTACAAAGCTATCTCAGTGACTGGTTTACAGGGGGACTAGAAATCCTGTCTGTTTTTTTTATTTTATTTCAAGAGCGAATTGCTCCAGAATATGAATATAGATTGATTACTTATTTTTTCGGTAACTATTGTTGTATAATCACAATATTACACTTGAGGATGCCTACACTTCAGTGATGCGCCTTTCAGACGAAATGAAACCCTTCCATGTAAAAGGGCTAAACGTCAACGTTAAACTCTGATGCAGTTTTAAATATTTTATTACCACGAGTTTACAGACACATCTCTGCTGATTGATCTGCGTTTGTGTATTTGGTTGTGTTGT
>NC_045746.1:2669418-2670594 GCF_008692095.1 Etheostoma spectabile
AGCGCGTTTGCTAAATGCTGCGCAAACGTTTTGTCAAATTAATGAAGGGGTTTTCTTAATTTGCTTGTGTTTTGTCCACTTGCATGTGTTTTCTTAAATTGCGGGGCGTTGGGCCCTGTTGGCCACGGTGGCGCCGTAGGAAGCTTACACGGGGTCATCTTTCTACGGTGCCTGTTAGTTGATGGATGTCCGTTCACGCCCCCTGTCGGCCAGGACCGACACATGACTCAAATAAAAAGGGCATATAATGCAGAAAGGACTGCAAATATTTGTACATTTTGTGTTTTATTTGCTTCTAAGAAGAATTTGCTTCATATACAAAAACAAACAGCTTTGGAAACTGGGGCACCTAAGCTATGTGAGGCATGTGCACAGTATTCAGTAGACTCAAGGTTAATCTATGAAGCGGTATGATACAGTAAACAACACAATAGACTCCTTTACTCATTATTTCAGTACAGTGGATGTCTGATCAACTATGAAGATTTTGATGTACAGAGATACCTCAGTAATTTGTCTGAATGACCATTTCACAAGCCATGTTGACATGGATACTAAGCTTAAGCACTTACAGGTATAATTCCCATCATATTTACATGCAAATCTGAATATGTACACTGAGGCATGACTTGCGTCCCCTCTCACAAAGAGGCTTTATGTAAATGGTAATTACACATTTTAAATTGCTTTCAGGAACATGGAATAGTACTCAGCTCCAGAATATGACATACCGTATTAAAGATTTCACAAGTGTACCATTCTCTTCACAGGCCATTATCACACTGCATAAAAACAATGATCTATAGCCAAAAGTTAGACAGATGCATTTACAGATATAGTAAAAGAAAGTTATGACAGAAATCCCACTGAAAATGATTATGAATGATCACAATAAGTGGATATTCTCTGGTGCATCTTAAATCACTATAAATACAAAAATATCACACCAGCATCACCCATGCCACTTTAAAGCTGTGAAACCTAAATGGACAGGGGCCTTTGTCTGATGATTATAAATCATAATTTTCAATGATGAGATACAGCACAAAGGGAAGAGCTCACAGACAGAAAAATAAGACATTTCTGTTAATAAAGTCCAAGTGGATAAATAATCTTTTAAATCTTTTAAATACAGAATGAGAACCACAGACACTTTCCAAAATTAAAAAAAAGAAA
>NC_045746.1:2670604-2673112 GCF_008692095.1 Etheostoma spectabile
AAGAAAAGGGTATGGCAATGTGACTGATAAAATATCTAAGAGACACGTTGAGATGTTTTAGTGGCAGGAGAGTCAGGAGGTGAAACTTGAGTCAGTTTGAAGAGTTGTAGAGTCCTCCTGGAAGATTGTTTAGACGCGAACGCAGCTCCTTCCGGACCTGGGTCACCCTCGCCAGTTTGCGTTTGTATTCCTGAAAATAAAAACACAGCAGAGAAATTCCATCAGAGCTCAACTATCTTATACTTTTAATAAGTGACCGTGTGTAATTTTCAAAGTCTCAACAGCAATTTTGGGAACACAATTTGTGGCAAGTAGACAGGTAAGGCACAGTAAGCTATTGAGTAATAAGGCTGAATCAAGGATCTCAAGACTGCATAAAAGTGGAAGTAACATTATGTCATGAATATGATAACTTTGTATTACATTATGTATTACAGAATGGGGTGTTGGTTAAATGCCCCACTGAAGTTAAATAACACAAGTTTGGATTTCTGGCAAAATACTTCCATTAAACATGTTCTGTTTTCCCTTACAAGTAAGTCTAATTTGAAAGCACCACCACATATATGAAAAAGGTTGTGTGAGCATGTTAAATACAAATTTTTGCCTATTAAGCTTGCAACCGAATTAACTCTTTCAAACAACTATATGTATGAGATTTGTAGGAAAAACAATGTATAGCTACTTTTGCCACCACTTCATGACTAACTTTAACTTCCATCCAGGATAACATGAAAGATTAAAATATATATATTATATTAAGGTAACTCTGTAGTAAAGACAACCAATAAAACTGCAGAGTAGTTATATTATGTCCTTGTTGCTCTTTAGACTAAAGCTAATTACACAGAAATAATTGCTTTGACACAACTGAAGGTCAGTCAGCAAAGGAACAAGCAATCATGTATATGAACCATTTTTAAAATCAAAGAAACAGTAACGTTTAGTGTCACTTAAATGTTTCAGCTCTGCTGCATGCATGAGCTTATTGCAAATGTTTGCCAAACAGCTGATGTACGTAGGCGTGTGGTGCAAGAAGAACCTTTGCTAATATCAAATTGCTACAACTGACAACAGAATAATCCTGCTCTATATCAAGATGCCAAAAACCTTTTGTCTCTTCTTAGTTTTGGTTTGACATGTAATAACGGTATAAGATATCCTCTATTTCAGCACATTTGCAACTTGTATTAAATTGAGCTCAATTTAACCATGAATAGATCTAGCTTGCATTTACTGTGTCAAAATACTGTTATTATAGACCGTCTTTGAATTTGAAAGTGTGTAGAATGCATGTACCACCAGGAGTGGCAACAGTAAAATAAAAGCACTCACAAAATCAGTTGTTTTTTATTTTCATGTTTTTTTATTACATATGACTTGACTGAGTGAAGATACAAATATGAAATTCTTTATCCTCCTGATATCCTGTGGATAAAGGCTGCACAGTTATTGTCAGCACAGAACAAGAAAATCCGTTGTTGCGTTTTTATTGTTGTATAGTATTTTGGTTGGTACTTACCTTGTGGGAAGCATACATTGAGTTAAGAATAAACTGAGTTAAATGACAAAATCTAAAAGAACAAGCCTTTCCCAGGGAGAAGGGAAAATCAAATTTGGGTTTTCAAGTGTATCTAATCAGGACTCTTTCCTGTTTGTAACGCCAGCAGCAAGCCTGATAATCAAATTTCAATTTACAGTCTGATTCAGCACTCTGCAGAAGTATGCAACATGCTGAAATACATGAAAAGAAATGTTAATTCAGAAGAAGTCTGAGCACACAGCTACAGAAGACAGCTGAACACCAAGAATCAATAATGGTGACAAAGGTGAGGTAGACAAGACATACAGTAATTGAAAGAAAAAAAAAATGATTTACGCACTTCTAGTTTCTGCTCGTTCTGGTTGAGCCCATCCTTCTGGCTTTGCAGGAAGACGGTAAGTGTGCGTGTGAGCTGCCTCCTGTCATCAATCTCTGCCGCCAAGCGGCCACTGTAGTCTGCTAGCAACATGCAGGCCTCCTCCACAAGCCGGGAAAGTCGCTCTCCTGATTCCTTATCTGAAGCATAGAAGAGAGCACAAAGAGCAGAGCCCAATGTTTAAACATAACCAGCCTTGACTGTACAACTGGAGGTCATTCAGTTATCCATCAATACTAATATAATGTACTGTAACAGCTACTGTATAATCACGGACAAATCAAACATGGTTTCCTACAGAGGCTTTTTTTTATCTTTGTAGTTTCAGTGTACTGCTCAAGGGCACTTCAGTTTGTAATGTTTATTTGTTGTGAATGAAGGCAAGGGTGCTATGCTTCGTAGCCTTTTAATGTATAGTGTGTAAAGTGGTTAAATGACTTAAACGTGTTGCCTCAAGAAGATTCGGTTTTCTATACAAAGATTACAACAATTTTTAAGGCTCTTTGAAACATTCTCGAATATCTATAAAAACCATCCACTTTAGGTACTCAGGCGTCCACTCTAATGTATGCATGTATGTATGTATGTA
>NC_045746.1:2673122-2673510 GCF_008692095.1 Etheostoma spectabile
TATGTATGTATGTATGTTTATATGCGTGCGTGGATTCCTCTGTCACCCGTTTTTTCCAAAGGTTTAAGTATGCATTTGTTTTGTTTGATCGTTCATCCTGCAGGGTCGAGTTGAGTGATAGTTGCGGAACGAATAAGGTCTTGTACACAAGGGGGAGTAAAACAATGTATACTATACTACTACTATAACTATACTACTATAATACTACTCCACTATATTATATTGTTAATTTTTTAAATATTAGGGCACATTGGCTGGGCAGGTATTTATTGCTACATAGATGTGAACCCTGGGCTTCTATATTGAATTGCAGCTTTCTATTCATTATTTTATTAAATAATAAGTGCATGTGTTAATGAGCTTTTGAAAGGACTGGTGTGTGTGTGTG
>NC_045746.1:2673520-2674378 GCF_008692095.1 Etheostoma spectabile
GTGTGTGTGTGTGTGCGCACACATACAGTATATAATAGTGTTCTGTGTCCTCCGTCCTACCTGTGATCCTGTTAAGCAGCGACGTGTCTTGCACTTCAGCAGGAAGGGAGGAGATGCGCTGACGCAGCACTGAGTCGCCAGAAGCTGCGTTTTCTAGTTCCTGCAAGGCTCGAATTAACTCTGCTGTCTGAGGTAGAGTGAGGATGATAAGCAGGGAAGGGAAGTGAGAAATGCAAAGGTAGGAGAGAAGTTAAAGAATGTATGATCAAATTAGGAGTTAACATTAGTATGTTTCAAATAAGAACAATATTAGTGTGGCAGCAGAGAAAGTTAAGTTTTAGGATACAAATAGATCCAGAGCAAGCTATATCAATTGTAAAAAGTATCACTATAAGTACCTCTATGTGGTTTAGAGTATTATCATTACACACGGTACTTATGTCTACACTGTTCTAGGGGTGACAACTTCTGGTCATTTGGTCAAATTGTTGGTCAATATGCTCTTGTCCGAATTAATTCTTATTGGTCAGACAAATCGCTGGTGTTACCTTATTTCATAAATGTCCACCAACACATTTTTTCCAGCTGAAAATGCCTGGCACCCAGCTGGGAGAGCTTAAGAGCGCTTTGGAGGAGCATTTCTTTCAGCTGAAACGCTTTGGTTGCTATGATACAGAATATCAACGGAAGTAAAAATGTCTAGACAAGGTAGAGGGTTTGTTCTAGATGATCTTGAAGCACATAGGGAGAGAAGATGGACCCGCCCGTCTACACTCACCTATAGGATTATTAGGAACACTATACTAATACTGTGTTTGACCCCCTTTCGCCTTCAGAACTGCCTTAATTCTACGTGGC